>NC_051156.1:22019315-22237998 GCF_013339745.2 Dermacentor silvarum | reverse complement strand
AAGTGAGCGCAAATCAACGCGCGCCCTTTGCTCCGGTTGCGCTACAGGCATACATCCATGAGCCCGCTCGGTTGCCACGCTGCCTTGACACATCAAAACTACATTCTCCCTCGTTGTCCTTCCATGATTGGGCCAATCAAATCAATGAAGTACTGAGGCACAGACTGGGAAAGAACATACTTCGCACACATTTACACGACGGAAAAGAAGACAACGAGTGTGTCACGCGCCATATATTCCTTAGCCACGTGCTTACTTTATCTCATTTCTCCCAGGTTCTCCCAACTAGTTACGAAATGACTCTTTTGATTTGCAGAGTCCTTTCGTCAGGAGTAAGGCGTAGGCGCACATGCATTCCGCTTATTGTGAATCGACAGTCATAATACGAGAAAAAGACGCAGCAATTTCGACGTACTATACATAGGTTGCACGGACGTCATCGTGGACGCCACATTGGTGTACCAGCAGGTCGAGAAAGGGCGTAAGCAAGGAATATGACAGCATGACAGCAACAAAAAGCGCATCTTGCGTCGAACGTCAGAGCGATAACATGATAATCCGGTGAAAAACAATAGCCGTGAAAAGGCGAAAGAGTTTGCGCGTGATAATACGTTGCACTGACGTCATCGTAGTGGCCATCTTAGGGTACCAGCGCGGTGAGATATGGCTGCGTGACGCCACATGAATACTATCTATAGGGACGAGCAGTTTTCCCCTTACTTCGCTTTGTGACCTGTCAGAAATCATGCGACCACGACGACCGCAGCGAGCAGCGCTTCTAGACGCGCAGAGGGGGAGAGAGCGCTCGAGCCCCTTGCACCCAGCTTGGCGTCGAAAAGGCCGTAGGGGAAAGTAGGAAACCGAAACACCGTCGCCTAGTGTTGCACGGCGAGCGGTGACAAGGACCTCTCTCGCGCACGTGCGAAGCCACGTTGTGCGGAACGAACTCAATGCAGCTGGGTTCTAAAGGCCGAAGTATTGGGCTTTGGGTGGAAGATGGGAGCAGGAGGGGAGAGGTGGGAGAAGAGAGAGAAGGAGCGCAGGGACGTAGGAAACGGGCTGGCTCAACGAAGCAGCAACACGTGCGGAATCCGAAGTGCCTCGTCGCCGTCTCTAGATCCGCAGACAGGAGCAGTCGGCGAGAGTGGGGGGTTTCCAAGCAGCCGCGGCGCTAGCGAAGAATTCGTTCCTCCGAGTCCCCTCGCAGGCAGCCGGCGATGCGCATGCCTTCGTCATCATCTCGAGAGATGGTGGCCAGAAGGAGAGAAGGCTGTGCTGCGCGAGGGACGGCTCGCGTGCGCCGAGGCGCGTACACACACCGCCTGGCGCACGTAACGAGAGGCCTCTCCTGCCGCGAGTAACAGACAGCGCGCCCCGGAGCCGTCACTTTGCGGCGGGGAGGCATCGCTTATGCATGCGCAGCGCGAGTTCTAGGCTCTGCGGCCCTCCCGTCTCGTAGTTGCCCTCCTCCTCCTCCTCTCAGCTTCTCTTTGGTTCTCAGCGCGCCTTCCTTCGACTGCGCCGCTTTTCTAACCGGACGTTTTTTTCTTCTTACTTTTTTTTTTTTTTTTGTGCTCTCGGTCTCGGCATGAATCCGAAACGCGTCGGCGCAGCCGTTCTCGCTTGCCGTGCGAACCCTATAGAACGCCGCGCCTGTTGTGCAAACGGCAGCCGCTTTTATCGCAAAAAAAAAAAAAAAGAGAGAGAGAGAGAGAGAAAGGAAGAAGCCTACGTGGGTTTGTCGAGTTGTCGTAGCGCGGCGGATCCATGCTTGCGAGGCTGCGCGCAGAGTCGACGATCGAGGTAAATAAATGCCTTAACAATAGACAGCAGAGCGCCGCTTACGCTCCGCTCCGCTCAGATTTCCCGTTCTGAGATATTGCAGGGAACTGCGTACATTTCGCATTTGATAAGCGCGTCTTGCCGAGGCGTGAGCGATGCGCTATCAACTCGGCTGCAAAACGACGAAGAGGCCAAGTAGACACGCTGTCACGCTCCGCTCAGTCGGCTTTGTAGCGGAGCGAGGGATGCGATCTTCGTTCCGCTGACGGTATGAACGTTGTGCGCAAGCGCACTAGCATTCCCGCTAAGCGGTTGTGTGGGATTTGCTAGCATATGCCGGTCTGAGCGGAGCGGACAACAAGCGCTCAGCTAAAACACTCTAATCTACAAAGGAGTAGGGCTGCTATTCACGAAAACGTTCCCAAAGCGTTCGTACGAGAACAGATGTCAGCCAACCGTGACATTGCACGTATTATTAATGGGAGTGTGCAAATACTCTAAATCATGTATGCGAATGGAAAAGTCCTTGCTGTTCGAGCCGATAATTTAGTATTCGATGTTGTTGAATGTACTTTTTCACGCGAATAAAGAAGGAATAGGAGCACTTATTGGGGTCTACAAGGAGAAAGCCAGATGCAAGTGGCGACAGCTCCCAATGATTCGGCTGCATGCAAGAAACGGCTGCTGCGGAGAGGCACTAGTTGGTGAGCCAGCGCATGGAGCAGCCAACTTCTGCTCAATTATCTTCCGACATGCACTGAGCACGCCTCGCCTCTAGTCAGCCTACAATTTGTTTCAACGATTTAGTTAAGGTTCCTCAGCGTAAATCAGCCAGCCATATTTCCCGATCTAGTAAGCTTCCCTTTAAAACCATGTCCGACGCTGTGGTATAACTCATTGCGCCTTCAACATCTGATGGCGTGGTCTTCCTGTATTTCTTTACCGTCATTATCGTGGCGTGCGTGCCAGGTGCGATTGCCTTACGGTAACTTGTCATCTACAAGCTGCTCAGTTGACTGCAAGTCCATTTGTTAACGGCATTGCATGTATAAAATAACATAAATGGAGAATAAACTCCGTAAAGCCCAGCTCCACCTTCCGCTTCCGCAGGACTCATTTGCCATTTTCAGTGTGCCTGTGCTTCGTGTTGTCTATCAATTCACCCTCGCGCTGGGATCTTCTAGTCTGATCTCAGACGGTAATATAGAGCGACCGCCACGCAAAGACGTTGGTCCCGGGTACAATCCCTCGGACCAGGACCAATTCTTGTAGAACTGCGAATCTTTCTTTCTTTCTGGGAAACCTGTCAGGTCACTCCGTCAATTCTAACATTATGAGCGCGGAACGCGGAATGTATCGGTGCTAAGCACGTTACAGTCAAGCACTAGCACCGTTAGGGACTATACATTACAGGACTCCCCATTACACCGCTCTCAACGCCAGCTCTCCGTGGTTTGCAAACGACGTGTCTTGGCCTTCACGCAGCACTTCGGCCTTCCTGTAGCCCAGCCTCCACGCTAATTGACCGACACGTAAGTTAGAATGAGTAAGGAGTAGAAACCTGTGCCCCGCTGATGTGTTGGAAGCCCAAAGGAAGTAGGGAGTGCCTGCGCGATCAACACTTCCATTTCGCTATTTAGAGGCGACGTATCTTTCATGGATGATAACATATTGTCGCTGCGGCGGCGGTTGTATCGCATATAGACGGTCCTTATTCAAAAGTGGCCTTATCGGGCCTGCCGTCTGCTCTATCTGCTGGAGCATATAATTCCTGCCAATATAGGAGAGAAGCGAGTTATGGTCACGACCATACACCCGGGCTCGGTGGCGTCAGGACCGGCCGATTGTCGCTGCGTTAAATTCTGCGAACGTTATCCGGTGGTTTCATACCCGTCAATACATGTGCAGGTAATCTTCCATTGCAGGGATATATTGTGACTGCAACCTTCAATAACGCGTTCATAACTGTCGATAAACCAGTTGGTAGTCCTGCGTTCTAACTACCTTTATGCGTGTTCTTTTGTGTTGTGTTTTCCGACTTTGCACAGTGTGTTCTCAGCAGCAACGTTTCCATCGGTGTACACACGGATGGCAACACCGTTCATGCCTAGACTGTGTTTAGGAGTCGGTGCTCCAACCACATTTTGAATTATTCTTTTAACGTCCTTCTTTAAGCCGCATAGTAGACGTACATATTAAATAATTGGGCAGAACTCGTTGATTTCTCTTTTCACTGTCCTTCAATACAGCGATGAACCGTCTCCTTAAGAGACCGTAACTAAGTCCAGAACGCTATCGGTGAATATAAAAGGGGTCACATAATCTTTGTTCAAACAAGCTGTCCTTGCAAACATGTGAGCAGTGCACAATTACTGCTATCAGCTATTCAGGGTGTCCCAACTATCATGCGCCAAGATATAAAAATATGCAAATGCCACGTAGCTGGACAAAACCAAGGTAATGATGTTTGCCGTCGCTTGGAGATACTCAGATTATTTTCTGCATTCCGCCTAATTACGCAATTAGTTTTAATTAACTAATAAAGTGCTCAAATGTTATAATTAGCTGAAAAGTGTCAATGAGATAATTGTAGAGCAACATGAAAAACTCCCGATACAGCTTTGTGTTAATGCTCAATACGTGCTACATAAAAAGTATTTTTTCGAGCGTGAAACAGACCCGCGAATACATGCGAATTTTGCGTCTATTCGCGGTCAAGTTCTCGAATTGAATAATCCTGCTCATGTAATGAATAGTTTTTATTTCGGAACAGAAACTATGAAAATTACCGCACTCAAATCCATTTTTTGTACCTTTACCAGGCTCCATTATCCCAGAAACCTACCCCAGCCTTAGACGTTGCGGGTTCAAGTCTCAAATAATTCGTTATAAGTCATCCAGTGTTACTGTACAGGAAATGTAATATGAAAACCGCAGGTTATTAGGGTATTCCCAGCTGATTATTATTATTATGTCCAGCCGAGCGTCTTTACTACTTCCTGAAGGCATGTAGTGACTAACAATGCACTCATTGTGTCTACTAGCCTGACACCCTTCTAAATCGGTATTCTACCACTTGTAAAAATTTTTGATAGCTGTGGAATCTCTATTGATATCATCTATAATAAGATGTATGCTTCCTTCACTCCAATTCACTCCCCCTGTTCGTCCATAAGTGCTGGTATCTCACTTGAATGAAATCTCTCTTCGTAATTGTTAGAGGTAGAAAATGGGCTGTTTACATTCTGCGTACTTTTCAATTTGGTAATTAATGATTGTTGGGTATTCATTTCTAACGCCAGCTTGTCCTCTGCTCTGATTGAAGTCAGATGCTGCCGCAATTCTGTTGGTAAAAACCTTAGTGGTTTCTTACAATACTCTGACTAAGCAAACTGGTCCACAATTTTCAAGAAATTTTTAACGTCTCCTTTCTTGTGAACTTAACATTCTTCCAAGTCTCTGGTACATTTCAAGTCACGAAGGTCGCAAACTTTTTCGAGTAGAATTTCCCCGCCGTCTTTTAACAGAACCACTGACATTCCATCTTCTCTTGCCGTTTTCTTTCGCTGGACATATCTAGCAATGTCCCTAAAGTAATTCATTGATGTAGCAACATTTGGGATTTTTTTTAATTTTCTCTGCAACGATGTGTAATTATGTCCAGGAATTTTGGACATTGTCCCTTCGGCTATCTGCCGAACTTCACTGTAGTGCACCAACGTAACTCAATGGGCAGCACGTTCAAAAAAGAATTTTTTCTGAAGGCTGCCCGAATTTCAACAACTATTATGCAGTAATGTTGAGAGGGTATGCCATTGTATTAACATGCGTATTTACGGCACTTATTCGTAAAGTCTTTGCCGCGTTATAGCAGCCTTTGGGCAGGATTAGAACTATCCTATAACGTAGCAGGAACGTTACGAATAAGTGCCGTTAATACGCATGCTATTAAAAGGGTATACCCTCTCGAAGTTTCTCGCTAAAGGTTGCTGAAATTCGTGCGGCTTTTTGAAATATAATTTTTAAACATGCTGCCCATTGAGTTATGCTGGCGCATTGCGGTGAAGTTCTACATATTGCCGCAGGGGCAATGTTCGAACTTCTTCAACGTTCAATGGGCATGCACGGCTACATAGCTGCTCTGTGTGCTGTAAATGTCGGTGTAAAGTTCCTCTGCTGTCTTTATTCTATAATCGACGTTACAGATGACGTTGCCTCGTTTATCTTTGATCGCATATATCTTGTCCCTGCCCATCTGCCTCTGACGCTGCCTCGTCTCCCCGTTGCTGATTTCGTAATTGACCCGTTCTTTACTACATCTTTAATCTTTGGAATGTTTTAATTTCGAATATGCTTTATTTCCGCTTCGTGATAAAGTTGGACAGTTCAGACAATTCGACTTGATATATAAGCTTCGAGAATTTTCCGCTTTCCCCTTTTCTTATTACGATCGCCGCCATCATTTGAAACTTCTGAAATTGTTTAAATTACGTTGTGCTCATTAAAAATGTAACTGCAGATTCATTGGTAGTAAAAAACGAAAAACGATTTTTTATTGATTTTCTGCTGCGCCTTGCATCCAAGCGGCCACCAGCAGAAGCTGATATTTGACGTCATAACACCCACGCGCTCGCGCGCGCGGCCAAGGTGGACCACAATCGTCACATGCAGTCTTTCTGGTGGTGGCGGTCCATTGCAGCGCTTGTTTATCCCCATCGGCGCTCCGCGCTGGTGGCGCGTCTTACATGTGCCTTCCCGCGGTCGTCGCTCGGTACTGACGCGTTCATCGCGGCGAAAGGAAATGCCCGGGCATTGCTGCGCCCAAGGCTGTTGTAACAGCATCATCGGTCGTGACACGCCGTCGCACATGTTTCCCAGAGACGAGAAGGTGCGTAAAATTCGGATTTGGAAAGTTTGCGTAAAATTTGGATTTGGATTGGATAGCCTGGAGACCTCTAAAAAATGGCTTCGTTTGCGCGGACCACTTCGTCGACGATGATTACGTGACCAGCCCAGCTTTGCTGGAAAGCCTCGGCATGCCGCTCAAAAGGCAACGCCTAAAGCCAGACGCTGTGCCAACGGTCTTCTCACGAAAACGCAAGGCAGAAATGATCAGCGGCGCGTTTGAAGAAAGGAGGCGAAAAGAGGTTGGTACTGTTTTCGTTCACTTGCAGCCTTTCTTGTGCAGTTGCTCACGCCGACGGCATCAACTACTATTCAGTCATCCACGCAGTGCTAAAGTGCCCCGAAGCTGCCTCGCCTGCGTGCGCTCTTGAAAAAGCAAGCTTGTACAGGGGAAAACGACAAATAATTCTTGCACAAGGTTCTGGTGCAGAGCGAAATCTTCGCGCTGCGGTTCGCGAAAAAGCCGATCGCGCATTTGTGAAGCGTTCTGTATGAGAGGTTTAGTGTACTAGAAAGTCATCCCCTATGCGGAATTGGTTATTTTCTTTCCAAGCCTGAGAGCGTACCTCAAAATTGTTTTTTTTTTTTTTTTGCGTGCCAATGCCACTGCGTCGCATGTAGCTTTTCAGTGTGTTACACGACTGCGCAGTGGTGGTTACGTAGTTCAAGTCATTGCCGAGTTCGCTATAAAGCGTGTTGAGCTCTTTCGCGTAAGTTCACTCGCGCAAATGAGCACGGGTGTCGGGAGAACGCACATTCAAACACTCGAACCTCACTTTAGTTGACCGCAATTGAGCAATAATCCATTCTTCGTGCGTTTTCAGACGTGTATGTTCACATGTTTTGCAATAAGGGAGTAATTATCCATTAGCATCCACCTAAGCCTTTTGGCTACAAAGAAAAGCTACACAGCTTCCGCAAACATTGCAGTTGAATAAAAATTAAATTTTGTCCCTGTACATTCTATATATGTTTTGTGCCCAATGTTTATGTTATCTCTCATATTCCATTATTGCAGATCATTGATCAAATATTGCAAAGATCAACCACAGGAGAAGCCTGCCACAAAGAAACTGTTCACATCCAAGGAACGCAGTGTGATGCTTGTGAAATTCATACCCCTCCAATTGAGCAGGATCCGTTTGAAGAAGTCACCCAATCAGGTACATTTCATAATTAACCAATGACCAACTTCTTTCAGATTTGTCAATGCAGCCTTTTATTTAAAAATTGCGATTTTCTTTATGTGGCTGTAGAGGAAAAAAATGCATGTCAAAATCTTCAGCTCATGTTGATAAAATTTTATGCTTTGATTTGTGTTCATTAAATTGTTCTGTCAACTGTTTCCCTCTCTTTCAGTCGCCCGTGAACGCAGCGCAGAATCATCTACAAATAGCAGGCAAAATAGTGAGCGTGAGGCACATCAAGAGAAATGCCCTGAAGCACTACACCTGCAATTTGCACCAGAACCTCATGCCGCCAATGAAAGACAAATTACACCAAAAGCACTTCAGGCTGATGCAGCTGTTCAGACAGCATTAATCTGCAGAGACTGGGGTAGGTGTATCAGAGAAACCAATCTGCATCGTTTTGTGACTGCTCTTTTGTAACTAGCATTGCTATGCATAGCATATATACGTAACAACAACCAGCATAAAATGTTTGCATTGGCATTACTGATCAAAGCACCTAAAGTTCTTCACTTTGCAATATCTTAGCAGGGGGAAGCATTGAGCCAGATGGTGCAGGTATGTCGTTTTCCACAGCACTATAGGAACAACCTGAACACAGACGTGCGCTCCCCCGCGTCTCTTCCTTTCCGTGTCCGTGTAGTTCCTGGCCTTTTTTTTTTTTTTTTTGAAAATGACATATCCGAGCAGTCCTACTGTTGCTGCTAAATTATACTTTGGCTTATGTTATTTTATAGGAACACAGGTCAACATCAAAGGGAAGTCATGTAGTATTTCAACTAGCTGCTTAGCCACCACGGTCTTCGACACCATTGCCAGATTTGACAGATGCACCTGAAGCGGAAATTGCTGACAGTGAAAACAAGAATCGAAATGATCCTCCCTTTGTCCTCTCTGATGTCAGTTTGGCTGAGTATGTAGTAGACTGTCCTGTAATATTGTGCAGTGCTCACATAGATGTCTTTTCTTTTTTCAGAGACAGCACTGATCACACAGCCGTGCCTCTTTAGGAAGAGAGGAAGTTCGTTATTTTCGAATCTAGTCTGGATGAACTGCAATCGGTCTGCCCTCTGTGTTCACATCCGTGTAGAGCAATTGATAAAAATGTGAAAGGCACATTATTGCAAGTGACACGCATCTGCATAAGCCACCATGTTTCTAAATGGGCAACGCAGCCAATAATTAATTGGAAGGCAGCTGGTAGCTTGCTTTTTTCTGCGGCAGTATTTTTTTTTTTCAGGCTGCAAAGCTTCTAAGTTCAAACACACGAAAGCACTCAGGAGTGTGGCTGTTGCCTGCCAGCAGGCACAAAACACACTTCAGAGTCCAAAATGCATTCCTCATTCCTGCAGTCACCAAGGACGTGGGCTCATCAAACTGGTTAGGCCACGTAACCAACCTTACAGTGTATGCATGTAGATTCATGAGCAGTACACGTTTACCACTTCAATGTCTGGACACACCAACAAAACGTCCTTTTTGATGAAGCCATTGGCCGTCCACTCCGGGTTGCTGGGGATGCTAGGGTAAATTTCCCTGGACATGCCGCCACGTATGGCACGTACTCTCTTCTGGACATAGAGCTGAACAAGGTGCTGCACATCAAAACTCTACAGGTATTCATTATTTTTGCATGAAAGAGTATGTGTATAGTATAATCTGCAAGCTTGCGTAGGAGGTAATGGTGGACTAGTGCGTTGTGCACAATCTTCGAGAAACAACAGGCGGATTAAGGGTGCATTGTCCATGACTATATGTGCTTGGTTTAATGTTGGTTATGTTGCAGTCAAATGAAACCAAGGGCAGCAACCTTATGGAGCTAGAAGGCCTCATGAGGACACTGCAAATATGCGAAGCTAGTGACCTCTAGATTTCAACTCTGGTGACTGACCGTCAATCTCAGATAAAGGCATTTACATCAAAGGAGATCTGCATAGAGCACAAATTTGATTGCTGGCACGTTGCCAAGAGTGAGTTCTTAATTTTTTAGAAGCACAAGTACACGTGAAATAACTGGGCTTTCAAATTTTTATTCATGATGCATCTGCTTGTCCCAATTTTTCTAAGTGTTCAAAAAGAAGCTGACAGCAGCAGCGAAGCTTAAGAAGTTTCAGGAGCTGGCTCCATGGATACCTGCTGTCGTCAACCACCTGTATTGGTGCGCTCTCTCAAGCCGGGCGCAACCTGCAGCTAATTCTCGCTAAGTGGCGCTCCCTTGTCCGTGATGTCGTTGACATTCACGTACATGATGAGAGCCTTTATCGAAGGTGCGAGCATGAGCCATTCGCTAAGAAGAAGTGGCCAGAAGAAGGTATGTGGCGTTGAAATGTTTTATTTTTTTAAGTATTCTTGCATTATTTCCAATGCATTCCTCTAGGATCACCAGCGCACCAAACACTGAAAGCTATCATCCTAAACAGGGCTTCGCTCAAAGACATCCCTCGACTATCCACGAGCGCGCAAACATTTGCTGTTGAATACTTTCACAGCACCACCACTCAGTTTGCTCTGAAAAATATCCATTTCGCGTATTCCAGCATGGTAGCAAGTTAAAACGTTTTGTGCCTAAGCTGTTTAGGTGGCCTGTTGTGATGTGAACGGATGCGGTTCTGTTTCCTTTCAGAACACGCCTTGCCGCACTTCACTAGAACGAAAATAGTGCAAGGCAATAAGCAACTACTAACGATGGGACAAAGAGGTGGCTGGTGAAATACTCGAAGGCAAAAAGTGCTGCCGTTGTCGCACCAGTGAAATAATCTTGCACATACGGTACTCAGTTTGCATGTTTTTGCACACACATTACCATTTACTACGCTTTGTTGTTCCAGGCTATGTGAACGACTTGAAGTGTGCTGTGGACCTGCGCCAGAATGCGAGCTCATACAGGAAGTCATTGGAGCATTCAGGTATGAAAGTGCCTCCTCCACTTTCAAGCAACTACGAACGTGCTGACAAAGAAGCTCTCGCGGCAGCACATACGAAGCGCTTTAATATTTGGCTAACGTAATGCTACTTTCCTGTCATGTTGCATCTTGAATTGAAGCTTCTTGTGTGACCTCATATTTCCATGTATCTTGTTGCAGACAGCAATAGTTCACTGAACAACACATGTCATTTCGGCAGGAAACTCTAGGTGTTCATTGAGGAGTAACTGCCATTGTCACAAAAGCGCGTAATCCAAGCGCGCGCCGCGTGTCACGCAAGCCTGCGAAAGAACACGCCGGCCCCGCGTCAGCTTCAACAGAGGGGGAGAGCGCATACGCCTCAAACAACAACGCGAACAACAGCGCCTGGACGTCTAGAAGAGCCTCGACGAAGCGACGCTAACGAGGGAGAGAGTGAGAGTCACGGGCGCCGAGACACCTTCTCGCCCGGCGAGTCGAGAGAGATCACTACAGTGTGAGCGTGCACCAACAGCATGAGTCAACTACCCCCCCCCCCGCCCCCTCGACAACACGGCAGTGGTCGAAGGTACGAGAAAAGATGAGAAGCTTACCAAGCTTTGGCCATGCTACGAGATCACGACTCCGATAGGAAGGTTCGAGAACGCCTGTGGAAGCTATATAACCGCCGTGCGATAATCGTTCAGGGGAGTTCAAGAGTTCAGTCCGCACCGGTGAAGTGATGTAACGAGAAGACCGAGCGTCTGCGGAAGAAGGGGATTACCCGGCAAGCTAGTCGACGAGTTCATCGAGTGTCTGCATTTCCGGAAGAAGTTCCTTCTTCGAGATTTGCCCGAGCTACGCCGAGATCGTCTGACTCCAAGACCAACCAGCACGGGTGAATACGATTGGACACTTAGTGTTCCTTTTCATTTTGTACTTTACGTGTTGGACTCTTAGTGCTTGTCGTTATTTTCCTGTGTTTTGTGAATACCCATCTGATTTGTAATGTGTTGTGTCTAGCCTAAGTGTGCAAGTGTGTGTGTAACTGCCTTTTGTAAAGAGTATATTTTGTCGTGTTTTGACAACTCTGGGCTCTGACTCGGTCTTTGGACAGCAACCGGCGTTCGCTGGCGCACCAGAGGGCCCACTCTTATTTGTCCTTGCTTTCGTGGGATTATTTTCGGAAGCTGATAAGTCGGCTTTGGAATTTGGTCCGGCGTCGGCGCCTCGTTCACGGGGTCTGTGACAGCCATCATGCGTCCAGGTAGCCAGTGTAGTGCCCTCCTGGCGTAGGAAACTCTTTCCCGATCCTATGGACAGCACAGCTTGGTAGAACGACCCGGTTACCTTGACCAAGTCGCCTGTACACCCACGAAACAAACTTTCGGTAGGCAGTGTATCGATATTGGCTGCAAAAATTATAAAATAAATAAAAAGCACGATAACATAGATTGCGTAATGCACTGCGTGTCTTTCTGTTACATGCCATGCACTGCTCATTTGGTTGTGTCCAACAAATAAAACAAGCCCTCGATCCATTCATTCCCTTTGTCTCGTTCATGCCATGCACCAATAACACAATATATGCAGCGGTAACTGGGCTTCAGGATTCTTTGTGGTCTCATTGCTGGATAAAAAGTGCTGATTTATTATTGTACTTATTCAAGGTGCGTTGTCCAAGGTGGTATGGGCAGTAATGCTTCAGCTTGAGATACTCCAGGTGAGTATATGCCTGCTGAGGCAATACAATTCAAAGAGCGGGTGCTTAGTAATGCATTCGTAACTCTCAGCTGTGTTCGCCATCTTTTTCTGCTCTGTGCAACAGATCCGCTCTCTTTTTGTAGGCATGTCACCGCAGCGGTGACCGCAGGAGCGCCTGTTGAAAGAAGAGAAATGACCCTTTCATTGGCTATGCAAGAACAGATATTCTTGGGTTGCGACCGAAATTGTTCACCCTGCGAATCCATGTCTTTGTCACAAAACAAAATTGTCATGTTATGTACACTTTCGCTGCGTCTGATATGGAATGAAGCGCTGATATCAGCGCTGTCTTAATTGATAAAATATAATAAAATGTATAAAAACAACACAACCAGTGAATGAACGCCACACAATAGCATGCATGTTTAGTGGTCTGAAATGTGCAGCGCATTTATCTACATTGTTGTTTCACCCGTTGATTTTCAACTTGAAGCAAAAAAATGACGGATTTTCATAGGTATCTGCATGATCACGCGTCGGGTTTCATGAATTGGTTGTTCGCGCAGCATTTTCGTAGTAAATGCCACAGCCAGTATTTCATTTCTCTGTGACCACAGATTCGATGTAGCTAAACGATCTGGTCGACGGTCGCTAGCGGACCCGTCCATATAATAATAATAATAATAATAATAATAATAATAATAATAATAATAATAATAATAATAATAATAATAATAATAATAATAATATAATAACTTATTCCACAAAGTTAGAGAGAGAGAGAATTGGTTGTTCGCGCAGCATTTTCGTAGTAAATGCCACAGCCAGTATTTCATTTCTCTGTGACCACAGATTCGATGTACCACAAAGTTAGAAATCACGAATTCAACCAGTAAATGGCTTCTAAGGGCGTGGATGTGACAGTAGCCCTAAACACAGGGCTATGAAACGGCTGCGAAATTCCACACATGCCATGCCTCGTCGCGCAAGAACGAACTGCGCAGCGGTCGAAAGCCGACCGCATAGGTAAACACCAAGCGACGACCTACGATGCTACCTACGATTCAGCCGTAATAGCTGTCTCTGCCTCAACGTAACTCACGAAACTAGGCATTTTACATCCTACGTATTATTACTTTACGAGTTGCTACTGCTGCACGTTAAGTTTGTTAGAGAAAAAGCTTACCATGCTGCTGGCCCGGGCTGCCTGACCATCCACGGCCACCTGCTCTTCGTCGCTTGACGCGGAAGGCTCGTACGAAACCGTAAGCGGTTATATTTCTTGCCAAGTTGGAATGGTCCTCGTCTTCAGACGTGTACTCCTCGCCGGTAGAGGCACCAGGAGCGGAATCTTGTAACGGTTCCGAAAGCGAACCGCTTCGCTTGCCCTCACGTGATTGGTCAGAATTGTGGTTGCGTCAGCGGCCGTCAGAGACAGCGGGGCGGTACCGCAAATTTTGAACACGTCACGCATCTGTCAATCATTTTCAAAGCGAACCCGTCGTCGGCCATGAATGGACCCGGCGAAGAAGTATTCCGCTTTGGGTTCCGTTGCTGTGGCTTGGCTGTTAATTTGCTTGCGACCTTGGCCGCGCGCGCGGTCCGTGCCGCTTCGGAGACTCGCGGGCGGTGCGCGCGCGCGCGCGCTGTTTATCTCTAAGGTACGACTACATACACATGAAAACATGGCGGTGCCCCTCATTCTTTGCCTCGGGTTGCTCTCCCGGACCCGTCAACTACTTGAAGTGATAAACGCGTTTTCAGAGCTGACAGATGAGGAGTTTCGACGTCATTATTGTCTGTCAAAGGCAACCGCCCGATGGCTGTGCGACGAACTGGAGGAGACGAGCAGCCATCGCCCTTTGCCGGTGCGAGACGTGCGGCCTGAGAAAAATATCCCTGTGCGACGACATCATAGAATAAAGAACCAACTTTCAAAACTTCCGCACAACTGATGGTGATGGGGTATTTTCTTTGATTAGAGTGGTTACATTTTTTTACGCGTGGATTACCACCTGGCGACGTACAGTTAAACAAATGGTAATATTATATTGCCTAATGTACAATAAAAGAATATGTCAACACGCGACGATAATAGAAGGCTTTCAGGAAAATATTTAAATAATAGTTCCTATTTATTGAGCAAGAAGAAACATTCCGCAATTCCTCGATTAACTCGACATATGATGACGTACACTTCGGAGGCGGCATCCTCCCGTTTATTGGTCGCGTCCTCCCCGTTTTCCACCTCCGGCTTGGGAGTGGCCTACTTAGTGACGTAAGCAGAGAAGCGAACTGGTTCGCATTCGGGACCGTTATAAGATTCCGCACCAGAACTCGAATCCATGCTCGCGATGACGGCGTCGGCGCTCTTCGAATGACCGCGACCGGCTGGCTGGCTATCCGACGAGGGTGTCGTGACGTCACGCCTTCCAACCCGCGCGCTCACAAAAACACCAAAAATAACGCCATCCGCTTAAAAATGAGCTAAGTGACTACTTCTTTTCGGTGCAATCGCACACTGAGGATTCATTTTCAGCATTTTCGTAAAATATTCAGATTTTGTGTCCGTATCCCTTAAAGGAGACGTTAGAACTGTTCTAACGTCTCCTTTACGCTTGCCCCGTTTCCCGTACGTTAAACTAAATGCCTTGAAGGGACGCGCACCGTAACGTCCCGCACAGATGCTTGCGTTTAACTTACTTAAGGCAACAAACGCTATTCTAAAGCTGTCTATTAATTTCATAAGTATACGTACAAGTTACCTTCCGTAAAGCGATAACGAGAATCTCGTGAGTTGGCTTCTTCCCACAAAGCCTCATATTGCGGAGAAGCCAGATTGGACGATCGCCCTTAAGCGAGCTGTATGCGCACGCATGCACTGACGGACGTAGGGTCAGCGTTCGGGGCGCGTCGCAAGTACCGCAGAACGATTTCCCCTTGAAAAAGTTTGCACACACACTCGAGGGTACCCAGAGAAGCCAGTGAGGATGGTGGCACAGTTTGCACTTCGGAAACCAGAGGGTACACTTGGTCCAATTGGGGGTTCGTTAATGGTCCTACAGCGCACAAAATGCGTAGCGTGTGGCTGAACGCGGAAAACTGGAAAATACTTCTTGACATAGAGGAATCCCGTAAGAAACCCTCCAAATACAAAATCGAAGTTAATGGAAGTTTTATTTTAGTACAGCATTCGTCAGCCGTACTTCGGTTTACGAGACAAAAATAACAGTTGCGACTGACGACCAGATATTGCCGCGATCATCAATGTTCTCAATTAACACTCGATTGTAGCGAGTAGGGGCGTGTAGAGCTGTTCTCCCTCTCTCTCGCTCTCCCTTTTTCGAGCAAATAATTTCTGGACATTCTGTACATTTGCAGTGCACTATGTGACGTGTGCTACGATAAGTGAGGCATGTGCTTCGGAGGAATGGCGGGTCCACGGCGATCGCAAGGCACGCCCCTTTGTGATTTGAGGGTCAGAGCGGCACTTTATATTGACATTGGTCACATAATGGCGTCACGGGAAAGAAGCAAGCACCAGCCACACCAGAGAGAAGGCAGCACTGGTCACATGCTGGCGTCACGATAGAGAAGCTCACCGGAGCGATGAAAGCGCGTGAAGAAGTCGTCGAAACAGTAGAAGACAGCTGTGAAACGACGCGATGAGTGTAAATAATGCTCCTACTCTTTTACACTCAACTAATGATTGAAGCTCAGCTTGCCTGTTGCGTTGTTTCTTGCTTTTTGAGTTCGATAAAGTTTTGCCAACTCATGCGTCTTGCCATCTTGTTGTGCGACATCAATATGGGACTGAAGAAGACTGCAGAGAAAACTGCCTGGCAACAAGACGTCGAGGTGGTCTGCGCGTCGAAAGCCTTCCAACACTACAATTGAGGCCAACGCTGAGATCGACAGATTCCTAACAAGGCTCAGGCTCCCGATAGAGCCGTAGAAACGATAAATGAGCTTAATTTGCCTCGGTGTGACATTGCTGGTGTATTAATTGCGCATACGTCGAGACAGTGAACCTATTCATTACCTTCTTTTCCCGAAACAGTTCGCAGAGGCGCTCGCGTGAACTTATCATTTGTGCCATTGAGAAGAGATTTCAGGAAAAGTTTCGAACCAGCCAACGAAAAAGTTTTTGTAAATGGGTTGCGAAACCATCACCACATTTAACCGAAGATGGCACTGAACTACCCGGCCACAACTCAGCTGCAAACTTCCGGATTTTGAAATGAAATCGCTCGAGAACGTTAATAACAGAAAGAAAAAGAAAGAAAAGACACACGAGCGCTGACTTGCAAATGAACGCATTTTTTAAAACTTAAGTTTGCCTATTTCTTGATCATTCATCGAATATGTGTTTTCTTTTTCTGTTTTTTTTTTCTTTTTTAAAGATGTTTCCATATTCTTTCCAAAATCAATTGCTCTGTTGTTCGTGCGCACTTGTCTCTCTATATCGTCTCTTTTGTCACCAACCCGCTGTCTCCTTCGTGAAGTCGCTCTACCACGCAGGTTTCAGGGGTGCAACTCGAAGATGCGTGCCACTTTGAGGGGAAAAAAATGAATGAGCCAACAAACAGCTTCCTTCCCCGGTGTCATGCGCGCTGTTGTGGCACCACTTTGGCCTCTTTTTCCCTTCGCACTCCGCCCGTATCCCTCCTTCCCTGCTTTTTTACTTCCCTTTCGCCGTTCACTCCGCGCCCCAACTTTTCCTTTCTTCCACGCGCCTGCGCCGCGCTGCCTTATTTCTCGACGCCTCGGGGCGCCGATGGAGGAAAAGAAAGGCTGCACTTTCTCCCGCTAAAACGCTGCAGTGCTGTGCCGCCTAGAACGCGCCAAGCCAATCGGGAATCAAACGCGCGGAGTTGTTCTCTCTTGAGAAAGCTTGAATGACCGATCGGGTAAACTGCGCTGCCGCTGACCAATACCAACGGCTAACTGCGCAATACGGAAACAAAACAAAACAAAACAAAAAACGATCAAAAATTATTGCAGTGTTGATTTAGCGGTAAATGCGAGAGAAATGCATGGGCATTACGTCGTACCTCTTTAAGGTCCACGTTCACCACACTGCGAAGCGCTGTTCAGGAGCTCAAATGACACACGCCCTGTTTCTTCGAGGAGCGAAGTGCAACTGACGGTGGTGCGGAGCAGACCATCGTTCGTTGCCCTATAACGATAATGTGTATATACATACATCTGATCACACCCTTTGTCACACGCTCACTCTGCTCACTCTGTCTCTCATGCCTGTGAAATGAGTGCGGAGCGACTATGAGTCTGTGTAGCCGCTAGTAACTATGCCGACCTATGTCCCGAAATTCGCCTCCCTGTTCCCTAAACAGTGGCTTAGCTTTGGCGGCGCTGCACTCAATTAGCGAGGCAGGGTATGGAGCGGGACACCGGCCTCTCGCGGGAGTAATGCGGTGGTGGAGGGGGTGCTCGCGGCTCTCTCGGGCCCCCGCGGCTGCTGACAGCGGCGGTCGCTTGCAAGCTCGAGCGTGAAATGCGTCCGCCCGTCCGACGGCTCGCGTCTTGTCCCTCCCGGCGCGCTCTTCAGCGAGTGCGTAGTGCCACGGCCATGGTGGCGCTGAGGACGACGATACGAAAAGGGGCGCGCGCTTGTGCGATGTTTGCCCGCTGCTAGAAGCCACCCCGCGACGTCCGACTCCTTTCCTTCTTTTTTTTTACTTCTTCTTGTCTTCTTTCTAGCGGCAGCTTATCTCGTCTTCGCTGATTTCTTTATTCTTTTCGCTCGCTCCCAGGGGATGATGCGACAGAGGGAGCTTTTCTTCCTTGCTTTTTTTTCCCCGTCTCTCTCTACTTGGTGACTAGCAGCTCCGGTCGGGTGACGCGCGGTTGCCGCCGCAATCTTTTGCACCCGGCCCTTCATCCAAACGCGCGTGGGATAGCGCGCGCTCGCAAAGGGGTCGCGGTATTCGTTTCGCCGGGAATCCGTATCTCTGGTGTCAGTTATTTCTGTGTTTAGTCCCGAGATATGGTTTTGGGAAGAACGTGGACAAGAAAAAAAGAATGGAAGTGGTTGCGGTCACCTCACGGACTAGTAATAGGTTTCGCGATTTTACGTTCGGGCCCCAGGCAAGAGGTGCAACAGACGCGGCGTGGCTTTAAGAGATTTACACACTCCGAGATATGTTTCTCGTACTGCCGTCCCTAGAGAGACCTTAGTGAAGCCGCGAAGGAAATTGAGCCTCGGCGTCAATAAAATATGGGCTGATATTTGAGCCGATTTCAAGGAGTGACCTGAAGAGCATGTGGTGCAGTTTCTTACGCTGCGCCTTGCTGTGAAAGAGTACGACGAGGCATTCGTGCAAGGCAGGTCGATTTAAAGCTCGCGCGACCAGTCACTCAGCCGTGGGTCTTACTTCGGAATGTCGTAGGCCTCGCGAACGGCAACATGACATCTGACGAAGCACCATATCGGCGCCAAAGTTCGCGCCCTCACGGTTTTAGTAAAATAATTCACTCAGCGTGACACTGCACACAATAATCAGTGGTACTCTGATTGCTTTCTTCTGATTTAACCTCCAGGAATTATACAGGGGGCTATGACGAACGGTGTTGTAGAATGTTCAGGCTCTGGATTAATTTTGACAATGAGGCATATCTTTTATGCGCGCTTAACTTTAAACACACGATACGTTCTTTTAGAGCGAAAGCTCTGCTACGCCGTGTCTCGCAAGGTCATTCATCGCGTCGCGATAACCTTGAGCCGCCGAAGCGCAACTGAGGCAGGTGTGACGTCCGCCACGTGATCCGCTGCGGAGAGGCGTCGCAGCTGCGCTCGCTCGGAGCCTCGCCGCTGCGGTACCACGTGACTAGACGAGGGTTTAACGGCTGGTTCGCCGGCGCTTGGTCGCTCAGTCTCGCCATGGATGGCGCGCCTGGTGGCAGGCCGTCTATGCGTGCGCCTCAGCGCAAGCGACAGGCTGAATCCAATCATCCAGTAGATATAGCTAGACGGCAGGCTGCGAAATCTCGAGCAAAGGCAACGTTGGCGGCTGAAACACCGGAGCAAAGGGAGGCCACATTAGCGCGTTATAGAGAAGCTTACCAAGCGCGGGAGCGTGCATTGATGAAGCACTGTGTAGATACTCTTTGCAAAACCAAGCCTAACAGACCTTTCGCTCGTGATAACTAGGTTTACAAGAGTTAAACCTCAGTCAATTTCTTCTTTTCTTTTTTTTTCTTTTTTAAATCTCGCCTCCACTTATATGAATGTTCGATAAATAAGGTAATCACGATTTTAACGCTACGTTATTAAACGTTTCATAGAGGGATCTAAGTTGGTAACTGCTAGCTGCATCAAACGAGCCCATGGTTCCTTCACGATTGATCCTTCGCTCTTCGCGAAAATTTACATAGGTACACTTTTTCAGTTTCTGTAAGCAAGACTTGAGTGCCCGACAGTAGAAACCCAAAGTCCAGATTGAGGCAGCCACCAGATTGTGGGATAAATGTTGGAGGAACAGGGGTAAGGTGCCTCAGACATGCTGGCCATTGGCAGATGCTATGCCTCACCCACTGGATGTGCATACATATTCCCTCTCCCTGTTGCACTCCCCAACCCCTCCCCTCCTCACCTGCCGAGTGACTAACTTAACAAATTCTACGGTACTTAAGCCGAAATTGACATAGATGTTAGATTTAGCAAATTTAAAATTAATTATTGCTTCTTATCCTTTTAGGTATACCAGCCGCCATACCAAGGCCCTTTCTCCCGTACGCATTACGGAAGAGAGAAGGTACAACACAGAATGTCATCTCTACTCAATAAATATGACCGACGAAAAAAATTAAAATATGGGGTTTTACGTGCCAAAACCACGATCTGATTATGAGGCACGCCGTAGTGGAGGACTCCGTAAAATTTTGACCACCTGGAGTTCTTTAACGTGCACCTAAATCTAAGCGCACGTGTGCTTTCGCATTTCGCCCCCATCAAAATGCGGCCGCCGTGGCCGGGATTCGATCCCCCGACCTCGTGCTTAGCAACCCAACACCATAGCCACTGAGCAACCACGGGGGGCATGACCGACGAGGTTTATATATAGTTACAGTAACATACAAATACATATTTGACCTTTGTGTGCTAAGAACGCTAGCCTGAACCTTAAAAATGAATGCACTTAGTGATTTTTTTATCCATTCATGTCGTTGTATTTAAGTTTCAACATTATGGCTTTATCATTATACAGTGCTTGTTATGCTCTGTATCATGCATCTCATTAAATCCAACATCTCATCTCATTACAGCATATTTCTATCTCTCTCTGTATAGCTATCGTACTGAATAGTATTGCAACGTACATGTTTAATATTCTAAAGTGACTGCGTTAATTATGTTAATTATATCTTTCGTAATATCTTGTGCAATTAAGCATCGCATACATTTTAGCGAAATACCTTTGTTTTGTGTTTAACAGGAATATAGTTGTTTGAATATTTGTACATCTACGAATATTGCATTTCCAAATGCAAATGTTTTAATCATCCGACTAAATGATGCTGTGTGGGTGACAGGGGCTCGTTCAAGCTGCGGTAGACCAACTTTTTTTCCTGTAACCTTTTTTTTCGCTGTATGTTGATCACATAAGACGAAAATAAAGAGAGGAGAGTGTACAGGATCACTCTGCATCAGCCTTTGGTGATCAAGAGAACGCCTTGCTGTTGTCGCGTGCACGGAGAACCAAGGCGTGTTGTAGTTTGCGACGATTAACGGCCTTTAACAGTGCATATTGTCCTGTGATGTTCTAAGCCCGGGTTACAGTTCGCTGTTTCACAATAATTTAAAACTATACCTCAGTGTGACACCACATAGAAACCGCGACATTCTCTAGCTGTCTCTGAATGAACTTATTATTAATAATGAACTTTCGCCTACTACTGCAATGTACGAGACTGCAGCGGAGCGCGTAATAACACGATAACAAGAATCGATTGTTTTAGGTATTTCAAGGTTATTACTGGGATCATAGGCACATGATAGTGGAATGCTGAGAAACAATTTCGACTACCTTTAGTTCTGTATGGCCAAGAGAAATATAAGTACACAGATGCTTTTGGTTTCCGATAGTAATGTCATGGTCGTGTCGTGGTCGGGAGTGGAGCTCGCGCTTTCGTGCCACGGCTTCTGAGATCAGGTGGCACGCGCATGCGCCGCCAATTATCAGAGGTACAGTGTCAGAGGTTACGCTCGCGCTCAGCAGTATGTAACGACGTAACCCTCAAGCCTGGAGGATTGGGCTTGTTGTTACCGCATTGTCATGACTAAAGCGCAGGCGTATACGAACGAGAAGAAACGTGAAATGCGCACGGTGACGTTGCGTTTCTGTCCCTTTTTTTTTTTTTTGTCGGTGTATTCGAGCTTTTCTCCCACAACCGCGAGCCACCGTAGCGGATGACGCCGCGTGGAGAACAGACGTGACGTCACGGCTGCGCGAAGCTCGCTACTCGCGTCGTTTAATCCGAGCTAGAGAGAGCAGTCGCCGTGACACGATGCCTCGCGCGGAGAGACTCGTACAAGAGAAACAGCGTTGCCCGTTCGTTAGAGGGACGGCGTTCGGGAAGCTGTCCAAGAGGGAAGGCTTTTCTCCAAGACAGAGTCGGGTGTCGCGACGACGCTGCGCCATCATCAATTCATAAAGTATGGATCCGAGGGCTTGGCGTGCTGTGCGCGCACCAGCTTCGAGCAAGAGGGAGAGGAGGAGGGCAGCGAGGCGCGCACGGGGCGCAAGTTGGCAGCCGCCGGCGTCGCGTCGAGCATTTTTAATTTAGAGCCCACGCAGGCTGCCCAGGCGCTGTCGAGAGAGCGCGCAGCTCTGCCGGCGTGCGTGTGGCCGCCGCGCGAAGCAAGCCTTAAAACTAGAGACAGCTGCAACCGATGCCGAACGAGCAATGGCTGCCCGGCAAGACGCAGTCGGATCGCGCGCGTCTCTTTCTTTAATTCTGTATCGGGTTTTCTTCTGGAAAGGATAACTGCGTCACGCTATCTCTCGCGAGATGGCCGTCCCTGCGACTCGGGCTGACTCCGTCGATTCTAGTGGGTTAATATCTAAGAGTAACGCAATTGCGCCTGTTTCTTTTTTCTCCACACTCCGGAGCAGTATATGGAGAAAATAAATAAATAAAAATAAGACCACTGTGTCATTTCGATTCAGCGCCAGTAGGTGTAAAGTGATGGCATGAGCAATTGTTGTTAGAAACTCTACGGATTAAGCACTGAGTTTGGAAGCTCAGAAGGTAAGCACGTGTACGCACGTGGACTGTATAACGGCCGCGTCCCGTGATGGCCGAGCACGCCACAGGGGTGGTGCTGCCATCGTAGTGGCATGATCGCGGAGCGGGTTAACGGTGCGGCCCACGGTGGTGGCTCGATGGCGTGCGTAATCAGGGCTCGAAGAAAACATCCGAGAACGTCAATGAAGATTGGCTAACTATACAGCTCAAGTTAATTGCCGAGAAGGTTGCCAAACGGGCTCTGAAACTTGAAAGCTCGGAAAGTAGTGCTAGTACTAATAATAATATGAACAGCGCTTGCGAGTGTTTTTTTAGTTATTTATTAATTTCTTTAACGCGAAGCTTGCTTCGCCTACCACTCCATGATTTCACCGGGATCGGTCGGTCGGTCGTTGGTCGGGCTCTCGCCGAGTAGATTCGCATTCATTTCAAGTAAATGAAGCGCGTTCGGCAGCGGGATTCGAACCTCAGCACCCCAGCTTTATACCATTATAGGCCACAACTGCACGTATGCACTTCTCTCGTGCCAGCACCAACTGGCACTTTCAGATGGTCGCTACGTGTTGATTATGATGATGATGATTTCCGTTCAGTGTCACATACACACAATGGCCGCACAACATGGTGGCGCGGGGTTGCCCTGCCTGCAGAGCGGCAGCGTCAAAACCTACCGCGCGCTCTGACGTGGCGATCACGTGTTGGGCCGATTCGTATTGCTTCAATCGTGTTTCGCAATGCTCCGGCCTACTTCCTTCCACACTCCATGGCACTTTAACATAAATCGTCCGCGGTCGTATATAAGGGTCTTCAAAGTTATACTAAGCGTAATTTTAATAAGAACGCAATGCTAGCTACGCCAACTCTGCTTGCACAGGAGGATTTTACGCGCTCTGGAGGACACAATTTTGGAGAACAGTTCTCAAAATTTCGAAATTCGAAAAAAAAAACTTAATTAACTTTATTTTTATGGTCACGATTATGGTATATGTGTATATTTGGAACGTCGAGACAATGCTATTTGAAGACGAGTCTACTTTGCTTCTCCCTGGAGTGCTTCTGTTCCGAGATATTCATCATCAAATTTGACACTCAGTGAGCTGATTTCACATTCAAGGGCGTGGATCTCGACACAAAGTCAAGCCCTGAGGGAATGTCAACCGGACGGGAAAAAAAATAGGCAGTATTTGCTTGTTTTCACCAGCCGATAGCAAGAGAGTATTAGTTATCTGCTTCGCCCAGCTTGCAAACGATATGCCGCACGCAGTAAGCTACGTCACAATGGGGGCTTGACGTTGTGTCAAGATCCCTACTCTAGAATAAAAAGAGGTAACGTTGTCTTCAAATACGATCATCTTAAAGTTAGAAATATGAACATGTGCCACAATTCCGATGGCAAGAAAATTAATTAAGCAACCTTTGTTAACTCTGCGTTTGATGAGTCTAACTTATCTCTAGAAATCTGCCTGCCAAATCGCAAAAGTCGCCTGGGCAAGCAGATTATGCGCAGCTAGACTGGCATTTTTATTAAAATTACTGTTATTCAACTTCAAGAATCTTGTTAAACCAGTTAAGCGCTCTTGTTCCAGGTGTGCGTGTTCTCCATGTCAAATCTCCACCGGCCATGGTCTACCGGGATAAAGTAAGTAGGCCACCATGTAAGTAGCATCCTACTACAATCATGCAGAACATTTTTTTTTTCGTAATAGCAACGCATGGCACTCTCTTCTTGGCAACAAAAAATAGGATAACAAGAAATGGCTAGCAGCTAAATAATTGATGCCGCATTTTAACTGAGACCGAACTTGTAACTTGATCTCGCCGCCACTGATCTGATGCAATCATAGCGGGAAAATGATAGACGCCGTATGCAACCGCGGTGTGTAACTACACTACAATCTCTACAGCGCAAGTGATTGATAGCCGTGACAAGTGTGGCACAAACAGCACGATGATATGCAGATTAGAGACTAGCGCGCTAAGCCACCAGGAGACAAATGGTCTCGTATTGTGCAAAAGTTGGGAGCATTGTGCGAGCCGCACATCTCGTCGAGATTTTCGGTTTGGTAACGTGCGTTTCCTCAACGAACGAGCGTATAGTGCTATTCGAAGCTGCAGTGAAGCAATCTCCACGTTAGCGTATACAAGTGACGCAGAACAAAGAAATAAAGAAAAACACCATGTAGAGCACTTCGACTATAGACACGGGTGTACAGCGACTCGCCACGCATACAGTGTTTGCGCGCCTTACTGCCACGCAACAACGTTGAGCCTAAGGTAATTCCGTTCGAAGCCTGCTCAGATTAGAAGGATTAAAACGGCTTTACGTTCCAACATTACAAGCTGGCTTTGACAGACACTGTAGAAAAAGGGTGGCGAAATAATTTTGACCACCAGAGATGCTTTACGGCACTCCAAAAGTTTCGCGCTTCAGCTCTTTTTTTTTTTTTTTTTTTTTGGTCACCCGCCTTTCATTGAAATGTTTTCGCTGAAACAGTGAACCGAACCTGAGACCTCATGTATACATGTAAAACAATGTATACCAGCTACACCACCACGGCGGGGGGATTCGGATAGAATGTGGCTTCCCTCCCATATCGCATGGGACCTGCGAAACGTTGATACTCCTCTTCAATTGTCGAAGCAGTCTAGAGCACCGCTCTCGCTTTCGTCCTGCTACAGGAAGTCTTGTCAACTCTCCTTTTCGCTTTCCGCAGCGACGCGACGACGTTCGGTCTCAGCACGACGACGCTGAATGCCGTTCACGCTCACCTGATATCAGGGCTCGCTTACGTGCTTACAAGAATTGACAAGAACAACTTTACATGACTATTTCGACGACAACCGCCCAAAGGATCTGTTAAAAGCGCAATTTGACTTCTATATCAATTATATTGACACTCCTGGCGAATTTTTGTTGTCATCGTTGGCGTCGCAGTGATGTTCCGTTTAAAGTCCAAGTGCGATAAGATCCTATCGCGCCCTGCTCGCCGTGTGCTGTAGGTGCGAGGGGAAGCGTGCGAGGTTGAGCCGAGGAAGGAATACTTGTCGAATTTTCGCGAACAGAACATTGACGCCGTTTGTCACTGTTACATGGAGATAGAGCAGGATAGATGTGGGCGAAACACAGTGCAAACCTTGTTTTACCATTGGAGTGACAGATGGCGCTATGGTTCCATCCCCGTAAATTGTAAGCTTTGTGCTCGGCATCGCAGTACTTCCTAAAACAGGCAAGGGAGGCGAATAAACGTAATAATATATAAACACTCCTGTTTGCAATCTTAGCCCGGACGAGTAAGCGGCCCAGCAGAAAGAGTCGTTTATATCTGGCGTCCATATTTACGCAAAATTCGGTATAGATCAGGACAGCTTTCAGCCTTTTTTTTATTTATATTTTTTTTGTCTCAGCGCGCTTACGGCTAGTGTCTAGCGCCATGCCAGTGTCACCACAACGTCGTCTGTTATCTTTCTCTGCCGTGTGAATGCTCGACCTACGAAAGCAGACTTGTCATGACGTAAGCTAAACGTTCGCGAATTCGCCTTTCCTGCATGCATACACTTCCCTGTAAGCGCGCTTCCTTTCGGGCTAGGCACGCTTGTCCGACGTCACTGGTGCTGAAAAGCATCTGCGAAGGGTTACAGGCTGCGTTGGTCGACCTGTCGTCTGCGTGTAGCGCAAAAACAAGCGAACAAACAAAAAAGGCACGCACAGTGGTGCGCTGCAGAATAGCAGAAAGATATCGCGGAAGGCCCGCGCTAGCATAATCGCGGGACGTGCCGCGGAGCCACGCAGCCCATGCGTCGCAACGGCGAGCACGATTCCGCGCGGGCCTCAGCCGCAAGGCGGGAATTTATGACGCGGACGTGGCAAAAACAAAGCCTCCCTTGCCGGCGCCGGCAGCTTTAGCAGCAACGCGGCCGCAGCCAGCCAGAGAGCGGGCGCGCACGCAAAAGGAAAAGCCGTGCGAGCTGCTCGGCCGCCCTAATTACGTGCACCGAGGACAGGCCAGCGAGCGCCGAAGGTCAGACGAACGAAAACAGAACCGAGCACTCTGTTGAC
Organism: Dermacentor silvarum; assembly: GCF_013339745.2. Lineage (NCBI taxonomy): Eukaryota > Metazoa > Arthropoda > Arachnida > Ixodida > Ixodidae > Dermacentor > Dermacentor silvarum. The sequence continues at coordinate 22,211,209 of NC_051156.1, read as the reverse complement.
AGGCGTCTTTCGAAATGCTGCTGCGTTAAGCACCACCGAAAGTTCCTCCTTTGTTAACGAACTTCTTCTCGACTCTGATTCGTGACGGTCGTAGCTAACGAACTACTTCTTGACTCTGATTGGTGGCGCTCGTAGTTTTAGAGTCATGACGGCCGCGTGTGTTGGGCGGGAATAAGCGTCGAGGAACGATCTAGGAACCTGAAATTCCCAACTGTTTTTGAAGTCCAGGCACTTTTGCCCAGGTGAATCAAAGGTTCCATGATAAAGCGTCGCTGAGCACTAGTAAATGTAACAGCTACCTAAGAGGGGAAAGTCCTGCTTTAGTGCTATTCATGATTTTCCATGCGAAAACTGGCAAAACAGAACTAGCCTTAGGTTGCTTGTTTTCGGCCGATATAACCAGTAGCGTTTTCGACCGATATAACCTCTGCACGCACTTGCGCAGTTGTGATGTTGTCTTCCTCTTAAGGTTCATGGAAGGCTGAAACTTTTTTTTAATTCCGTGCGGACGAGTTAAGTGGAAATGGCGGTGTCAAATGTCTAACGCAGCCGCCAGCACGTACGAGTCCGTTTTTCTGCGCCGCGAAGCACGGATGACAATCAACGTTCCGCGCCTTCGGCTATGCTGCACGCAATTAACGAGGCAGTAAACAGCGTGCAACAGCGGCTCACCGCGCGTATGCAAAGCGAGTCGCCGGCACCGCCTCGCTCGGCGCGGCGCAAAACAAGAGCCGCCGGGTATAAGGCAAACAAAGCGCCCCGCTTGTTGTGAGCGGCGCGGGCGTGTGCGCGCTTTTGCCGCTGCTCTTTCCTGCGTGGTGGAGAAGCCGCCGCTCGCTCGCTTCTCGCGAAGTGGCAGGGCGGAGGGAGCGGCGTTGAGGAAGAGCCGCGGGAACGGTTGGTTTTGGCATGGGTTTTTTTTTTTTGTCATGTTGTATGACAGCGCCAGGGGCTCGCATCGTGCGCGTCGGCACTGCCGTAACCCGCTACGCTGTGAGAAGCCGAGGGGCTGCAGCGGAGAGCGTGACGTAGCGAGAAACGCAGGCTGGAGCAGGAAGTCTACGCGACGATTGCAGTCGACGGCTGTTATTTTCACGGTGCGTATGACGATTGCTCAGCAGCATTGGCCTGGTTACAGTTACCCAAGGTAGAGGAAATGTTAGGACACTAGCACAAAGGTATCACGTGGTTAGCTCACGCCATACTTTGCCAATACTTTGCCAGGACTAACCGCTGTCGTGGTAGATGAGTTCACCACAGGAGGATTCGCTCAAGCTTCCCGATTTATTTTTGTTTTGTTTTGCCATCTTTTATTACCCTTCCGCGCGCTTGCTCGTCGGTTTCGTTCTACCTTTAGCCAGCCTTTTGTAGAGTGTATTCGTTTATAGGTCAATTAATCACAGGGGATCCTGATCATGAGCAGGAAATTTACAGAAGAATGAAATTGGGTTGGAGTGCATACGGTAGGCATTACGAAATTCTGTCTGGGAGCTTACTACTGTCGTTGAAAAAAAAAGTGTACTGTCATTGCATTCTACCGGTGCTAACATATGGGGCAGAAACTAGGAGGTTAACAAAGAATCTCGAGAACAAGTTAAGGACCACACAAAGAGCGATGGAATGAAAAATGCTAGGCCTAACGTTAAGAGACAGGAAGAGAGCCGTGGGGATCAGAGAGCAAGCGGGGATAGCCGATATTCAAGCTGACAATGCGTAAGATGGATAACCGGTGGACCATTAGAGTTCCAGAATGGATATCAAGACAAGGGAAGCGCAGTCGAGGACGGCAAAAAACTAGTTGGGGTGATGAAGTTAGGAAATTTGCAGGCGCAAATTGGAATCAGCTAGCGCAAGACAGGGGTAATTGTATATCGCAGGGAGAGAGGCCTTATTCCTGCAGTGGACATAACTATATGCTGATGATGATTGTGGTGATGATAATACTGTGACCCTTCAGGGCCACCAACCTTGATAAATTTGCCGCAATATTCATCAACGACACAGTCGTGTGTAACGATGACAACACGACCACGACAGTGAGAACGAAGACGGCTTGAGGACGTCATTTCGTTGATTGAGACCTAAGACAGCGAAGAGCCATCTTTGTGATAGGAACGCTAGAAATCAGCGCTGCGCAGAAAGCCGCAATGCGAGCAACTCCAGAATCGCGCGACAGACACGTTGCGCATAAAGGTACTGCGTTCGAAATCAGTGCGGACGCCACCACTGTCAGCATCGGCGTCCCGCATCCGACAAACCACACAAAACGGGAATACCACGCGCAAACTGCTGAACGGGAATGTTGTGGGATAGCTAAGTGGTTAGCCCGTCCATGTTACTTGCCACAGTGTCATGAGTTCGAGTACAATCAGGGCGGTGGGCAAACGTTTCTTGGTCGTCTTGTGACGGCGAGGCCGAGAATGAGGAGGTTGTGATGACTGTGATGAGCAGGTTCTTGTTTGAAGGCAGGTCTCTGAGGCAGAGCCTCAGAGGACCGAATCAAAGGACGAAGCCGTTGGTTTTAAAGAGCAGAACAAGACATTTAATATACACGTTAAGATGGAAAGTAGGAGAAATTAAGGGAAAAGCAGAAGTAATAAATAGAAAGGAGGACACAAGAAAAAAAAAATCCAAGTTAAACACCACACAGAGTTAGGGCTTGGCATAGGTGATAGCGCGCGTAACACAGTTCCATGTGGAAGGGTGGCGGCAAGGCGACGAAAGAAGGCGGCGTTCGTCTCACCAACGTTTCGGCGTCGCTGAGCGATGGGCAGGAAACCCGAGCGTAGCAGCGCTGGCTTGTAGAAGGCACGCTGGCGGCGTGGCGGCCCGGACAGTTAGTTGGAGGCGGCGTCGTGGCCAGGCAGCTCGGTGCAAACTCAGGCCCGTGGCCCAACTGTTTGCGTTCTGCCTGCGGGCTCACGAGTTCATCGACCTCGGGCAGCCATCCGTGGTCGGGTGGAGTGGCGACGTCTGGGAACTGGCTGGCAGGAGGCCCCGGCCAGGTGAAGTCGTGGAGGCTCGGGTCCGGAACCCGACGGCCTGTCTTCAGCTCCCGGTCCGGTGGTCGTCCTTCGCCCGGCGCCGCTTCTCGAACTCCCCTTCTCTTCGGTCACTGCCTCGTTTTTCTTCCCTCTGGCCCGTGTGTCCCTTTCGGATTGGTCACCTTTCGGGCTCCGTGGGCATCGGTCATTGGCCCCCGTGAGCGCCGTGGTTCTTTCCAATTGGATGGCGCTTCGTTTGTTTCTTTGTTTCTTTGTGCCGCGTGTTCACGCGCCGGGCGGTCTTCGGCGTCGTCGTTTTCGGCGCGGCGCGGTAGAGCGGCGCGCGCTCTCCTTGTCGTCTGCTTCCTTGTTTGAAATGCACGGAACCTTGTCGCACACTACACATATCACAGTCTCCTGCCACCGCACCGTGTCGCGCACTACACATCACATAAGCCCCTTTTTGGGACAAGTTTTTTCACAGGAAAAACTGCCGGTCAGTGCGCGGCACTCTTCACACATATGTTCTAAACACCACACACATCGTTTAACATAACGTTCATTGCGGGTGGTACACCACCTAACCCTGACCAGTTCCATGCACAGTTCATTGGGCAAATCAACAACATTAACAAGTTGAAAACAATGTTTATGGGCTGTATAAAATGTTTATGGGGCGTGTAAAGTCTGAAACTCACAAAAACTACTTCAAATACAGCACTTATAGTTGAAAACAAAGTTGTCTATTCACAACAATTATGTTTCTGTCCAAGGTCAAAGATCTCGGGATGGCGACCGACTATTCAATCGGCTTCTTAGGTAATGGCGTCCCAGGTGAGACGAACCGTGCGTCTCTTTTGCATTTGGGACACCCGCCCTGGAACCACTTTAGTCTCGTCCAGGACATCATTAACTCTAGATCCACAACCCTTTAGCTGCATGCATTGAGATCGAAATATCTTAGAGACTGGGTTGGGTGCGTTAGAATGAAGTTCTGATCTATCGGCAGAACCTGTACCCGGCACTTCACCGGAAATGCTTTCTGCTTCTGCTGACAGAGGGGATTGATCTGTTTCCTCATTACACAAGCAGGAATGCACATACGTTATGTTAACATCTAGGAGATCACTCTGTGAGATGACCACATTGTGTTCCCCAGTGGAACCACACTGTGCTGTCTCATTGGAGCTGAGGAGAGGAGCGGATTGCTCCTTGTCAAAAGTGCTTTGCCTCCCAGAGGCTCGAAAGCACATCTCCTCCGCTACGGAACTTTCACGTTCCCTTGTCTCTGCTCTAGGAGTGGCTATGCTTACCCTTTCTCGAGGTAAGCTGTCTGAATGGTCCCCAAACTTCGTGAGGCCACTTGTCACCGCTGAGGGCGATACACAGGAAGAATGTGCGAGCGTCTCATTGCTCACCTCATCCTCCTCGAGGTCACTGTCTATGCGCCCTGTTGCCCAGTGCGTCGGGCTTTTTGGAGGTACCTTTGCCTCTTTATGTGACGTGCTGTTGCTAGCACGGGTGCGCATGCGTGCCTCGATCTCATTTATGGCTGCCTGCTCCTTCTCTAAATCCTCTATGTTTTCACTGCGGCCCATCTTAGGACCAATACTACCCTTTCTGCTGCCCGCCAGACTTTCATTCTCGCTTCCTCGCTGCGCGTCTAACTCTAACGAAAGACCGCGACGGCGTTCGAGGCAGCCACTGGAGAGAGATTTCAAAACGTCGTGTCTGGAGCGCGTGTCAAACGCTCGCTCGATCGAGCTTGCATGAGACTCCAGCTCGCGAATCTCTCTCAGTGCTCGTGCCCTTTCCACCTCCGCTACCTTGATACGAAGCTGCAGCACACGTTGTTCGTGTTCGATTTGCTGCTTTCTCGCTTCGCGTTCTGCAGCCCGCTCTTCTCGCGCTCGCGCCTCCTGCTCGTCGTACCACGCTTTAACTCCGCCCCTTCAAGCCCCATGCGCTCCGCTAAAGCCAATAACTCTCGTGGGCTAGCCATTGTGTTACGCTCTTAAACTAACAACAACAAAAAAAGAAAACAAACGGCTTCGTCCTGTCCAGCGGACGCCAATTTGTGATGAGCAGGTTCTTGTTTGAAGGCAGGTCTCTGAGGCAGAGCCTCAGAGGACCGAATCAAAGGACGAAGCCGTTGGTTTTAAAGAGCAGAACAAGACATTTAATATACACGTTAAGATGGAAAGTAGGAGAAATTAAGGGAAAAGCAGAAGTAATAAATAGAAAGGAGGACACAAGAAAAAAAAATCCAAGTTAAACACCACACAGAGTTAGGGCTTGGCATAGGTGATAGCGCGCGTAACACAGTTCCATGTGGAAGGGTGGCGGCAAGGCGACGAAAGAAGGCGGCGTTCGTCTCACCAACGTTTCGGCGTCGCTGAGCGATGGGCAGGAAACCCGAGCGTAGCAGCGCTGGCTTGTAGAAGGCACGCTGGCGGCGTGGCGGCCCGGACAGTTAGTTGGAGGCGGCGTCGTGGCCAGGCAGCTCGGTGCAAACTCAGGCCCGTGGCCCAACTGTTTGCGTTCTGCCTGCGGGCTCACGAGTTCATCGACCTCGGGCAGCCATCCGTGGTCGGGTGGAGTGGCGACGTCTGGGAACTGGCTGGCAGGAGGCCCCGGCCAGGTGAAGTCGTGGAGGCTCGGGTCCGGAACCCGACGGCCTGTCTTCAGCTCCCGGTCCGGTGGTCGTCCTTCGCCCGGCGCCGCTTCTCGAACTCTCCTTCTCTTCGGTCACTGCCTCGTTTTTCTTCCCTCTGGCCCGTGTGTCCCTTTCGGATTGGTCACCTTCGGGCTCCGTGGGCATCGGTCATTGGCCCCCGTGAGCGCCGTGGTTCTTTCCAATTGGATGGCGCTTCGTTTGTTTCTTTGTTTCTTTGTGCCGCGTGTTCACGCGCCGGGCGGTCTTCGGCGTCGTCGTTTTCCAAATTCGCCTCGGCGCGCGCTCTCCTTGTCGTCTGCTCCTTGTCTCCAACCACCGCACCTTGTCGCACACTACAAATATCACAGTCTCCTGCCACCGCACCGTGTCGCGCACTACACATCACAGACGTCCACTGGACTACCATTTCCATTGGCTCTTCGAAGAGAAGACCACTACAAAAGCGACGAGCGCTCCCGCTCAGGGTTTCATTTTGGCAGCAGCGGCAACGGTTCAAAGACGACGTACTCACAACCATGTGCTTCTTCCACGCAGGCCTGTTCCGCATCAAGTTCTTCGGCTTAACATAGCTGATCACCCAGCTGTGCGAGCGTCATATCAACAAAGCTTCGTCACCTGGCCGTATGACACGTGCTGCTGGAAGCCTGTGACGTCCACTGGACTACCATTTCCATTGGCTCTTCGAAGAGAAGACCACTACAAAAGCGACGAGCGCTCCCGCTCAGGGTTTCATTTTGGCAGCAGCGGCAACGGTACAGCGACGACGTACTCACAACCGTGTGCTTCTTCCACGCAGGCCTGTTCCGCATCAAGTTCTTCGGCTTAACATAGCTGATCACCCAGCTGTGCGAGCGTCATATCAACAAAGCTTCGTCACCTGGCCGTATGACACGTGCTGCTGGAAGCCTGTGACGTCCACTGGACTACCATTTCCATTGGCTCTTCGAAGAGAAGACCACTACAAAAGCGACGAGCGCTCCCGCTCAGGGTTTCATTTTGGCAGCAGCGGCAACGGTACAGCGACGACGTACTCACAACCGTGTGCTTCTTCCACGCAGGCCTGTTCCGCATCAAGTTCTTCGGCTTAACATAGCTGATCACCCAGCTGTGCGAGCGTCATATCAACAAAGCTTCGTCACCTGGCCGTATGACACGTGCTGCTGGAAGCCTGTGACGTCCACTGGACTACCATTTCCATTGGCTCTTCGAAGAGAAGACCACTACAAAAGCGACGAGCGCTCCCGCTCAGGGTTTCATTTTGGCAGCAGCGGCAACGGTACAGCGACGACGTACTCACAACCGTGTGCTTCTTCCACGCAGGCCTGTTCCGCATCAAGTTCTTCGGCTTAACATAGCTGATCACCCAGCTGTGCGAGCGTCATATCAACAAAGCTTCGTCACCTGGCCGTATGACACGTGCTGCTGGAAGCCTGTGACGTCCACTGGACTACCATTTCCATTGGCTCTTCGAAGAGAAGACCACTACAAAAGCGACGAGCGCTCCCGCTCAGGGTTTCATTTTGGCAGCAGCGGCAACGGTACAGCGACGACGTACTCACAACCGTGTGCTTCTTCCACGCAGGCCTGTTCCGCATCAAGTTCTTCGGCTTAACATAGCTGATCACCCAGCTGTGCGAGCGTCATATCAACAAAGCTTCGTCACCTGGCCGTATGACACGTGCTGCTGGAAGCCTGTGACGTCCACTGGACTACCATTTCCATTGGCTCTTCGAAGAGAAGACCACTACAAAAGCGACGAGCGCTCCCGCTCAGGGTTTCATTTTGGCAGCAGCGGCAACGGTACAGCGACGACGTACTCACAACCGTGTGCTTCTTCCACGCAGGCCTGTTCCGCATCAAGTTCTTCGGCTTAACATAGCTGATCACCCAGCTGTGCGAGCGTCATATCAACAAAGCTTCGTCACCTGGCCGTATGACACGTGCTGCTGGAAGCCTGTGACGTCCACTGGACTACCATTTCCATTGGCTCTTCGAAGAGAAGACCACTACAAAAGCGACGAGCGCTCCCGCTCAGGGTTTCATTTTGGCAGCAGCGGCAACGGTACAGCGACGACGTACTCACAACCGTGTGCTTCTTCCACGCAGGCCTGTTCCGCATCAAGTTCTTCGGCTTAACATAGCTGATCACCCAGCTGTGCGAGCGTCATATCAACAAAGCTTCGTCACCTGGCCGTATGACACGTGCTGCTGGAAGCCTGTGACGTCCACTGGACTACCATTTCCATTGGCTCTTCGAAGAGAAGACCACTACAAAAGCGACGAGCGCTCCCGCTCAGGGTTTCATTTTGGCAGCAGCGGCAACGGTACAGCGACGACGTACTCACAACCGTGTGCTTCTTCCACGCAGGCCTGTTCCGCATCAAGTTCTTCGGCTTAACATAGCTGATCACCCAGCTGTGCGAGCGTCATATCAACAAAGCTTCGTCACCTGGCCGTATGACACGTGCTGCTGGAAGCCTGTGACGTCCACTGGACTACCATTTTCATTGGCTCTTCGAAGAGAAGACCACAACAAAAGCGACGAGCGCTCCCGCTCAGGGTTTCATTTTGGCAGCAGCGGCAACGGTACAGCGACGATGTACTCACAACCGTGTGCTTCTTCCACGCAGGCCTGTTCCGCATCAAGTTCTTCGGCTTAACATAGCTGATCACCCAGCTGTGCGAGCGTCATATCAACAAAGCTTCGTCACCTGGCCGTATGACACGTGCTGCTGGAAGCCTGTGACGTCCACTGGACTACCTTTTCCATTGGCTCTTCGAAGAGAAGACCACAACAAAAGCGACGAGCGCTCCCGCTCAGGGTTTCATTTTGGCAGCAGCGGCAACGGTACAGCGACGATGTACTCACAACCGTGTGCTTCTTCCACGCAAGCCTGTTCCGCATCAAGTTCTTCGGCTTAACATAGCTGATCACCCAGCTGTGCGAGCGTCATATCAACAAAGCTTCGTCACCTGGCCGTATGACACGTGCTGCTGGAAGCCTGTGACGTCCACTGGACTACCTTTTCCATTGGCTCTTCGAAGAGAAGACCACAACAAAATCGAGGAGCGCTCCCGCTCAGTGCTTCATTTTGGCAGCAGCGGCAACGGTACAGCGACGATGTACTCACAACCGTGTGGTTCTTCCACGCAGGCCTGTTCTGCATCAAGTTCTTCGGCTTAACATAGCTGATCACCCAGCTGTGCGAGTGTCATATCAACAAAGCTTCGTCACCTGGCCGTATGACACGTGCTGCTGGAAGCCTGTGACGTCCACTGGACTACCTTTTCCATTGGCTCTTCGAAGAGAAGACCACAACAAAAGCGACGAGCGCTCCCGCTCAGGGTTTCATTTTGGCAGCAGCGGCAACGGTACAGCGACGATGTACTCACAACCGTGTGCTTCTTCCACGCAGGCCTGTTCTGCATCAAGTTCTTCGGCTTAACATAGCTGATCACCCAGCTGTGCGAGTGTCATATCTACAAAGCTTCGTCACCTGGCCGTATGACACGTGCTGCTGGAAGCCTGTGACGTCCACTGGACTACCTTTTCCATTGGCTCTTCGAAGAGAAGACCACAACAAAAGCGACGAGCGCTCCCGCTCAGGGTTTCATTTTGGCAGCAGCGGCAACGGTACAGCGACGACGTACTCACAACCGTGTGCTTCTTCCACGCAGGCCTGTTCCGCATCAAGTTCTTCGGCTTAACATAGCTGATCACCCAGCTGTGCGAGCGTCATATCAACAAAGCTTCGTCACCTGGCCGTATGACACGTGCTGCTGGAAGCCTGTGACGTCCACTGGACTATCATTTCCATTGGCTCTTCGAAGAGAAGACCACAACAAAAGCGACGAGCGCTCCCGCTCAGGGTTTCATTTTGGCAGCAGCGGCAACGGTACAGCGACGATGTACTCACAACCGTGTGCTTCTTCCACGCAGGCCTGTTCTGCATCAAGTTCTTCGGCTTAACATAGCTGATCACCCAGCTGTGCGAGCGTCATATCAACAAAGCTTCGTCACCTGGCCGTATGACACGTGCTGCTGGAAGCCTGTGACGTCCACTGGACTACCTTTTCCATTGGCTCTTCGAAGAGAAGACCACAACAAAATCGAGGAGCGCTCCCGCTCAGTGCTTCATTTTGGCAGCAGCGGCAACGGTACAGTGACTACGTACTCACAACCGTGTGCTTCTTCCACGCAGGCCTGTTCCGCATCAAGTTCTTCGGCTTAACATAGCTGATCACCCAGCTGTGCGAGCGTCATATCAACAAAGCTTCGTCACCTGGCCGTATGGCACGTGCTGCTGGAAGCGTGTGACGTCCACTGGACTACCATTTCCATTGGCTCTTCGAAGAGAAGACCACTACAAAAGCGACGAGCGCTCCCGCTCAGGGTTTCATTTTGGCAGCAGCGGCAACGGTACAGCGACGACGTACTCACAACCGTGTGCTTCTTCCACGCAGGCCTGTTCCGCATCAAGTTCTTCGGCTTAACATAGCTGATCACCCAGCTGTGCGAGCGTCATATTGTCACGAGCCTCCAGAAGTAGTCCTGAAGGTTTAATAAACGTGGAGCAGCTGGCTCTTGGAAGACGCGGCCGTCGGGGCTGGCTCGAGCAGAGAAGGAGCGCGCGGTCTTCTTTCTTCTCTTGGGCTCGACCCACTCTTGCCCTCGACCCACTACCTACAGGTGGCAATATCCCCCCTTCCGAACAAAAGCATCGCCTCGATGCTTAAAAAAAAGAATAGGCGTAGAAGACAAAGAAGAGGAAGGCAGGCAAAGCGAAAGTACACAAAAAAATGTAGCCGTCACGCCGGCACAGTCAATGAACGAAGAAGCAAGTTCCCAAAGATAAATGAAAAGTAGAAACAAAGAAGGGAATGAGAGAAAAAAATGAAAAAAAAAATTACGGACGCGCAATGTACGGCTTCATGCGCACAACATGAACTATGTCTGAGGTCGGTTGTCTTTGTGTCCTACTCCGTGTCTGCGATGTTGTGTCCGGAACAACTTCGTAGTTTACGTCACTGACGCGGCGGAGCACTTTATACGGACCTAAATACCGGCTCAGAAGCTTTTCACAGAGGCCGCGACGGCGAACGGGGGTCCACACCCAAACTTGGTCCCCGGGGTTGTAGGACACGTCCCTGTGGCGGATGTTGTATCGTCATGCGTCTGCCTGCTGCTGCTGGCCGATATGCAGCCGCGCGAGCTGCCGAGCTTCCTCAGCACGCTCTGCAAATTCCTCGGCGTCAGTTGTCAATAGGTCAGCGTCTTGACACGGCAGCATAGCGTCCAGCATCGTCTGGACTTCGCGACCGTAGAGAAGGCGAAAGGGCGTGAAGCGCGTCGTCTCTTGCACGGCGGTGTTATACGCGAAGGTCACGTAAGGCAAGATCCGATCCCATGTTTTGTGTTGAACGTCGATGTACATTGCGATCATGTCTGTGACAGTCTTATTTAGTCGCTCGTTAAGTCCGTTGGTATGCGGATGGTACGCGGTCGTCTTGCGATGCCTGGTGTTGCTCAATTCAAAAACTTCGTCCATAAGCTGCGCTGTGAATGCTGCCCCTCTGTCTGTTATTACAGTGGAGGGAGCACCGTGACGCAAGACGATGTGGCGCATGAGGAACTGCGCCACCTCTGAGGCCGTGGCTCTTGGGATCGCCTGCGTCTCAGCATAGCGTGTTCAGTCGCGACGATCACCCATTTGTTACCGTCGGCCGAGAGAGGAAACGGTCCGAGAATGTCCATGCCGTCTTGGTCGAAAGGCGTTTGAGGTGCTTCAATTGGCTGAAGTAGGCCAGCCGGTTTAACGGATGGTGTCTTGCGGCGCTGGCATTCACGGCAGCCTTTAACGTACTGTTTGACGCTTGCCGAAAGCCCGGGCCAATAGTACATTTCGCTTACTCTAGCGAGTGTTCGTGAAAAGCCTAAATGACCAGATGTCGGTTCGTCATGGCAAGCGAAGAGGATGTCATCGCGCATGTCCCTTGGAACCACCAGGAGGTAAGCACGGCTGGTCGAACGAGCATTTTTCTTATAAAGCACGTGGTCTCGCAGACAGAAGGACGTCAGCGAGCGGGACAGATGGCGTGGTATGGTTGTGTCGCGGCCCTCTAAGTGATCGATAATCGGTCTAATCTCAGCGTCGTCACGCTGCCGTCTGCTCAAGTCCGACGAACTAATGGCGCCCAGGAAGCCGTCATCATCCTCTGTTTCCTGACTGGCAGGATCAATGGGTGCGCGGGATAGCGTGTCAGCGTCTTCATGCTTACGGCCAGACTTATAAACGATGGTGATGTCAAATTCCTGTAGCCGCAAGCTCCACCGTGCTAGTCGTCCTGAAGGGTCGCGCATGCTTGCCAACCAACAGAGGGCATGGTGGTCCGTCACTACTTTGAAGGGACGACCATAGAGATAGGGGCGAAACTTGATGATCGCCCACACGACCGCGAGGCACTCTTTCTCCGTAGTCGAATAATTCGCCTCGGCACGGGACAGGGAGCGGCTGGCATACGCTATAACTCTTTCCACTCCATCTTGAAGCTGGACGAGCAGTGCGCGAAGGCCAATGCTGCTGGCGTCGGTATGCACCTCAGTATCAGCATCATCGTCAAAATGTGCAAGAACGGGTGCTGACTGCAGGCGCTGTCGTAATTCAGCAAAAGCCGCCTGTTGCTCATTACGCCACACAAATGGCGTATCGTCCCTCGTAAGGCGTGTCAGGGGTTCCGCTATCTTCGAAAAGCCTTTAATAAACCGGCGATAGTAGGCGCACAAACCCAGGAAGCGCCCGACGGCCTTCTTATCGGCAGGAGCTGGAAACGCGGCCACAGCGGCAAGCTTGTCGGGATCGGGTCGGACCCCTTTGGCGCTTACTACATGCCCGAGGAACTTGAGCTCTTCGTAACCAAAGTGGCACGGTTCGGGCTTAAGTGTGAGGTCTGCCGATCGAATGGCTTCTAGCACACTCCGTAGGCGGTGAAGGTGCTGCTCGAACGTTTCAGAGAAGATGACCAGATCATCCAGGTACACAAGACAGACCTGTCACTTCAGTCCAGTAAGGACAGTGTCCATCATTCGCTGGAAAGTAGCCGGGGCTGAACACAAGCCAAAAGGAAGCACTCGAAATTCATAGAGCCCATCTGGAGTCACAAAGGCTGTTTTCTCGCGGTCGCGTTCGTCTACCTCGATTTGCCAGTACCCACTTTTTAAATCGAGAGAAGAAAAATAGTGGGCACGCCGTAGTCTATCTAACGAGTCGTCGATACGCGGCAGCGGGTACACGTCCTTTTTAGTCACGTTGTTGAGCTTGCGGTAGTCGACACAGAAGCGTAGCGTTCCGTCTTTCTTTTTGACAAGAACGACCGGAGACGACCACGGGCTGTTGGAAGGTGCGATAACGCCATCGTCAAGCATCTCCCAGACTTGCGTACGTATGGCTTCGCGTTCTTTTGCCGACACGCGGTAAGGCTGCTGGTGTATCGGGCGTCCGTCTTCGTACGTGATGATCCTGTGTTTAGTGATGGAAGTCTGGCGTACCTTGGAAGAATGCGCGAAGCAGGTCCTGAATTCAAGCAAGAGCTTGCGCAGTGCTGTCTGGCGATCGGTGGACAGTGCAGAATTGATGTCGAGATGGCCCAGAGACGTGTCTGCTGTCTTCACTACTTCTGACGTGAAGCAGTTGTTAACGTTTGGTACTGCGTCAGCAAACGCTAACGAAGTGCCGCGGAACAGGTGTCGGTGCTCGTAGCTAAAGTTGGTAACGAGCAATTTCGAATGACCAGCACGAATCTGTATAACACTTCGAGGCACACAAACACCTGGCTTCAGTAGGTGTTACTTTCGGCCACCGCTTCGCCATCGCGTAAGCCACAGCATGTGACGTCGACGAGGACACTGGCTCGTGGAGGAAGCGTTACACTGTCCGCCGAAACACGAAGTACGTCGTCGCGCCGTTGGCCGTCTTGCACGTCGATTGCTCGTTCGGCAGAGAAAGTGATACGACGCTCTTGCAGATCGATAATCGCGCCGTACTCCTGCAGGAAGTCAACCCCAAGAATAACGTCGCGGGAGCATTCGCGTAAGACAAGGCAGCTCGCTACGAATGTAGATCTTTGAATCTCAACTCTAGTCGTGCAGGCGCCCAGCGGAGTAACGACGTGGCCGCCAGCCGTCCGAATCTGCGAGTTATGCCAGGGCGTGATCACTTTCTTCAGCTGCGTTGCTATTTACCTGCTTAGTATCGTGTAGTCTACGCCGGTGTCCACTAAAGCACTCACGGCATAACCGTCAATAGTCACTGGTATATCGAGCGAAAGCCGGCCGTCTCGTTCAGCTGCAGGTGATGGCGGATCGGTATGTTTCCGTAACTGCGTCCGTCGGAGGTCTTCAGCGCTTCGACCGTCAGCGACCTCGCCCCCAAAGATCGCCTCAGTTAGTTTTCCCGGCGGGGACTGGTCGACCGCTCGGGAGAATAGCGCTGGGGCGGAGGTGAAAATCGTCTGGGAGACGGCGATCGCGACTGCCGCCTGGCAGGCGGTGGCAAGCGCTGCTGAGAGAGGTAGTCCTCAATGTCCCGCGGTCGCTGGCCGTATCGGGGTGGCGGCGAGTATGCGGAAAAGCCGCGAATCCCAAGGCGCCGGTATGGGCACTGGCGGTACAGGTGGTCAGCTTCACCGCAGTGGAAGCACAGAGGCCGATGATCGGGTGTGCGCCAAACATCAGACTTCCGAGGGGGCGGGCGTCTGTCGTTGACGTAGTGAACCGCTTGCTCCGAATGGTGGGCAATTGGAGCGGCATGAACAACCGGCGGCGGTGTATACCCAGCGTCGTAGTACGACATCGGCTGCGCCGACTGAATTGACACCATAGGAGGAGCACGAATGAACAGCGGCGGAGAGGGAGCAGGGCGCTTCAGGGCTTCCGCGTAGGTCGCACGCGGATATTCAGGAGGTACTGCCGCAGCGTTAGTAGGAGGCAAGGTGTCACGGAGCGCCTGGTGCACTTCGTCCTTGATAATGCTCGCTATGGAGCTTACCGTAGGGTGCGGTGTTACGGCGGCCTTTTGCAACTCTTCACGCACGACAGAGCGAATGAGTTCTCGCAGACAGTCACCGTTGCTTCCTATGGCCGTGAAAATGTCAGCAGCAGACATGCTGTTCGCTTGCCGCTCATATAGGTTCGAGCGATGCAGAAGCATCTTTTCCGTGGTCACGGCCTCGGACAAGAACTCTGCGACCGTCTTCGGAGGGCTCCGTACGAGGCCAGCGAAGAGTTGCTCCTTGACCCCGCGCATCAGATGACGTAACTTCTTCTCCTCCGTCATGCTTGGATCCGCCCGTCGGAAGAGGCGCGTCATGTCTTCGACGTAAGTGGTCACAGTTTCGTTTGGCAACTGGACGCGGTCCTGAATCGCACGTTGCGCTCGTTCGTGGCGATCAGTACTGCTGTATGTCTCCAAAAGCTGACGACAAAACTCGCGCCAAGACGTCTGTTGCCCCTCGCGGTTCTGAAACCACGTACGTGCGCCATCCTCCAGGTAGTTTTTCCGTGTCGTTCCATTCGTTCACGGACGCCACGCGCTCGTATTCGACCATCCAGACTTCGACGTCTTCGAACACTGTGCCATGAAACGTCTTCGGGATCCGTGGGCTCTCAAGTGTGTAACGGTTCGACATCGTGCTTCCCGTACCGGTTGGGGCGGTTTGAAGAGAAGCGCTGGTCATACCGGTTGATGTGGTGGGAACTGTAGCGTTGACGAATTCTGGAGACAGTCCCCTGATCCTGCGGCTGGCCCGATGCACGGGAGTGTCGACAGGCACTGGATTCGTAGCGCGGATCCTTGGAGGGGTCTGCAACATCCGTGAAGACGCTTACCCAGCACCTCCGCCAGTTTGTCACGAGCCTCCAGAAGTAGTCCTGAAGGTTTAATAAACGTAGAGCAGCTGGCTCTTGGAAGACGCGGCCGTCGGGGCTGGCTCGAACAGAGAAGGAGCGCGCGGTCTTCTTTTTTCTCCTGGGCTCGACCGACTCTTGCCCTCGACCCACTACCTACAGGTGGCAATATCAACAAAGCTTCGTCACCTGGCGGTATGACACGTGCTGCTGGAAGCCTGTGACGTCCACTGGACTACCATTTCCATTGGCTCTTCGAAGAGAAGACCACAACAAAAGCGACGAGCGCTCCCGCTCAGGGTTTCATTTTGGCAGCAGCGGCAACGGTACAGCGACGATGTACTCACAACCGTGTGCTTCTTCCACGCAGGCCTGTTCTGCATCAAGTTCTTCGGCTTAACATAGCTGATCACCCAGCTGTGCGAGCGTCATATCAACAAAGCTTCGTCACCTGGCCTTATGACACGTGCTGCTGGAAGCCTGTGACGTCCACTGGACTACCATTTCCATTGGCTCTTCGAAGAGAAGACCACTACAAAAGCGACGAGCGCTCCCGCTCAGGGTTTCATTTTGGAAGCAGCGGCAACGGTACAGCGACGACGTACTCACAACCGTGTGCTTCTTCCACGCAGGCCTGTTCTGCATCAAGTTCTTCGGCTTAACATAGCTGATCACCCAGCTGTGCGAGTGTCATATCAACAAAGCTTCGTCACCTGGCCTTATGACACGTGCTGCTGGAAGCCTGTGACGTCCACTGGACTACCATTTCCATTGGCTCTTCGAAGAGAAGACCACAACAAAATCGAGGAGCGCTCCCGCTCAGGGTTTCATTTTGGAAGCAGCGGCAACGGTACAGTGACTACGTACTCACAACCGTGTGCTTCTTCCACGCAGGCCTGTTCTGCATCAAGTTCTTCGGCTTAACATAGCTGATCACCCAGCTGTGCGAGTGTCATATCAACAAAGCTTCGTCACCTGGCCGTATGACACGTGCTGCTGGAAGCCTGTGACGTCCACTGGACTACCATTTCCATTGGCTCTTCGAAGAGAAGACCACTACAAAAGCGACGAGCGCTCCCGCTCAGGGTTTGATTTTGGCAGCAGCGGCAACGGTACAGCGACGACGTACTCACAACCGTGTGCTTCTTCCACGCAGGCCTGTTCCGCATCAAGTTCTTCGGCTTAACATAGCTGAACACCCAGCTGTGCGAGTGTCATATCAACAAAGCTTCGTCACCTGGCCGTATGACACGTGCTGCTGGAAGCCTGTGACGTCCACTGGACTACCATTTCCATTGGCTCTTCGAAGAGAAGACCACTACAAAAGCGACGAGCGCTCCCGCTCAGGGTTTGATTTTGGCAGCAGCGGCAACGGTACAGTGACTACGTACTCACAACCGTGTGCTTCTTCCACGCAGGCCTGTTCTGCATCAAGTTCTTCGGCTTAACATAGCTGATCACCCAGCTGTGCGAGTGTCATATCAACAAAGCTTCGTCACCTGGCCTTATGACACGTGCTGC
Organism: Dermacentor silvarum; assembly: GCF_013339745.2. Taxonomy (NCBI): domain Eukaryota; kingdom Metazoa; phylum Arthropoda; class Arachnida; order Ixodida; family Ixodidae; genus Dermacentor; species Dermacentor silvarum. Next base: position 22,194,126 of record NC_051156.1, on the reverse strand, counting down.
TGGAAGCCTGTGACGTCCACTGGACTACCATTTCCATTGGCTCTTCGAAGAGAAGACCACTACAAAAGCGACGAGCGCTCCCGCTCAGGGTTTCATTTTGGAAGCAGCGGCAACGGTACAGCGACGACGTACTCACAACCGTGTGCTTCTTCCACGCAGGCCTGTTCTGCATCAAGTTCTTCGGCTTAACATAGCTGATCACCCAGCTGTGCGAGTGTCATATCAACAAAGCTTCGTCACCTGGCCTTATGACACGTGCTGCTGGAAGCCTGTGACGTCCACTGGACTACCATTTCCATTGGCTCTTCGAAGAGAAGACCACAACAAAATCGAGGAGCGCTCCCGCTCAGGGTTTCATTTTGGAAGCAGCGGCAACGGTACAGCGACGACGTACTCACAACCGTGTGCTTCTTCCACGCAGGCCTGTTCTGCATCAAGTTCTTCAGCTTAACATAGCTGATCACCCAGCTGTGCGAGTGTCATATCAACAAAGCTTCGTCACCTGGCCTTATGACACGTGCTGCTGGAAGCCTGTGACGTCCACTGGACTACCATTTCCATTGGCTCTTCGAAGAGAAGACCACTACAAAAGCGACGAGCGCTCCCGCTCAGGGTTTCATTTTGGAAGCAGCGGCAACGGTACAGCGACGACGTACTCACAACCGTGTGCTTCTTCCACGCAGGCCTGTTCTGCATCAAGTTCTTCGGCTTAACATAGCTGATCACCCAGCTGTGCGAGTGTCATATCAACAAAGCTTCGTCACCTGGCCGTATGACACGTGCTGCTGGAAGCCTGTGACGTCCACTGGACTACCATTTCCATTGGCTCTTCGAAGAGAAGACCACTACAAAAGCGACGAGCGCTCCCGCTCAGGGTTTGATTTTGGCAGCAGCGGCAACGGTACAGCGACGACGTACTCACAACCGTGTGCTTCTTCCACGCAGGCCTGTTCCGCATCAAGTTCTTCGGCTTAACATAGCTGATCACCCAGCTGTGCGAGTGTCATATCAACAAAGCTTCGTCACCTGGCCTTATGACACGTGCTGCTGGAAGCCTGTGACGTCCACTGGACTACCATTTCCATTGGCTCTTCGAAGAGAAGACCACAACAAAATCGAGGAGCGCTCCCGCTCAGGGTTTCATTTTGGAAGCAGCGGCAACGGTACAGCGACGACGTACTCACAACCGTGTGCTTCTTCCACGCAGGCCTGTTCTGCATCAAGTTCTTCAGCTTAACATAGCTGATCACCCAGCTGTGCGAGCGTCATATCAACAAAGCTTCGTCACCTGGCCGTATGACACGTGCTGCTGGAAGCCTGTGACGTCCACTGGACTACCATTTCCATTGGCTCTTCGAAGAGAAGACCACAACAAAATCGAGGAGCGCTCCCGCTCAGGGTTTCATTTTGGAAGCAGCGGCAACGGTACAGCGACGACGTACTCACAACCGTGTGCTTCTTCCACGCAGGCCTGTTCTGCATCAAGTTCTTCAGCTTAACATAGCTGATCACCCAGCTGTGCGAGCGTCATATCAACAAAGCTTCGTCACCTGGCCGTATGACACGTGCTGCTGGAAGCCTGTGACGTCCACTGGACTACCATTTCCATTGGCTCTTCGAAGAGAAGACCACAACAAAATCGAGGAGCGCTCCCGCTCAGGGTTTCATTTTGGAAGCAGCGGCAACGGTACAGCGACGACGTACTCACAACCGTGTGCTTCTTCCACGCAGGCCTGTTCTGCATCAAGTTCTTCAGCTTAACATAGCTGATCACCCAGCTGTGCGAGCGTCATATCAACAAAGCTTCGTCACCTGGCCGTATGACACGTGCTGCTGGAAGCCTGTGACGTCCACTGGACTACCATTTCCATTGGCTCTTCGAAGAGAAGACCACAACAAAATCGAGGAGCGCTCCCGCTCAGGGTTTCATTTTGGAAGCAGCGGCAACGGTACAGCGACGACGTACTCACAACCGTGTGCTTCTTCCACGCAGGCCTGTTCTGCATCAAGTTCTTCAGCTTAACATAGCTGATCACCCAGCTGTGCGAGCGTCATATCAACAAAGCTTCGTCACCTGGCCGTATGACACGTGCTGCTGGAAGCCTGTGACGTCCACTGGACTACCATTTCCATTGGCTCTTCGAAGAGAAGACCACAACAAAATCGAGGAGCGCTCCCGCTCAGGGTTTCATTTTGGAAGCAGCGGCAACGGTACAGCGACGACGTACTCACAACCGTGTGCTTCTTCCACGCAGGCCTGTTCCGCATCAAGTTCTTCAGCTTAACATAGCTGATCACCCAGCTGTGCGAACGTCATATCAACAAAGCTTCGTCACCTGGCCGTATGACACGTGCTGCTGGAAGCCTGTGACGTCCACTGGACTACCATTTCCATTGGCTCTTCGAAGAGAAGACCACTACAAAAGCGACGCGCGCTCCCGCTCAGGGTTTCATTTTGGCAGCAGCGGCAACGGTACAGCGACGACGTACTCACAACCGTGTGCTTCTTCTACGCAGGTCTGTGCTGCTCTATTTTACTGAAATTAATTTTTCGTTCGGTTTCCTACTGTTCCTGCTGCTGCCACAGTGTTATTTGCATTGCAATGTCTAAAGAAATTAGAGGTCTTTTATTTATTTATTTATTTATTTACGCAATACTGCAGGCAGCAATGCTGCCCAAGCAGGAGAGGGTTTACAAAAGAATATTTTTAGTAGTTTTTCAAATGAAACATAAGATGTGCATTCAACAACAAATTCCGGTAAATGATTCCATTCTTCGCTCGTAAGTGGAAAAAATGATTTCTGAAAGATATTAGTGCGCGCAAAGTACGACTGGACTACTTTAGAATGAAAAATATGTGCCGACCTGTGTGGAGCAGGGGTAATATATGTGGCACTTGCTAAACCAGTTTGATTATGAAACAATGAGTAAAAAAATTTCAGCCTGGCGATTTTACGGCGCACATGGAGCGGATCCAGTCCAAGTTGGCCTAACATACCAGAAACTGACGACGAAGTTTTGTAGTAGGAGCAAATAAACCGTGCAGCCAGGCGCTGAATTCTTTCAAGTTTATCAATTTCCTTATTACAGTATGGGTCCCACACTATGGAAGCATACTCTAGGACTGGGCGAACGAGGGAAAGATAAGCTTGCAGCTTGACAGATGAAGGTGACTTCCTTAGCTTTCTACGTAGAAAGCAAAGTTTTTTGAATGCTTTGTTGCATATGTTGTCAATATGGGTGTCCCATTTGAGGTTACTGTTAATTGTTATGCCTAAGTATTTCACAGAGGTAATAGATTCGAGGTTCCGATTGCCAATGTGGTAAGTATAAAGTAGCGGTTTTCGTTTCAATGTTATTGTCATTGACACTGTTTTGGAAAAGTTTATTTGCATTCCTCTGTCGTCGCACCAGTCCGCGAGTTTACAAAGACTACGGTTAAGTGTATCCTGGCATGAAGAACTCCTGACAGAAGAATAAATGACACAATCATCAGCAAACAATTTCACCTTGACATTAGGATCCACATTTTTAGCAATATCATTTACATAGATAAGAAACGGCAGGGGTCCCAGCACTGACCCCTGTGGTACACCGGATAAGACAGGCAGGCTTTTAGATTTCACACCATCAATTTCCACAAACTGAACACGATTTTCTAAGTAAACCTGAATCCAATGAACTATATTTTCTGGTAGTCCAAGTGAATTAAGAATTTCAATTAAATTTGCATGTGGCACACGGTCAAATGCCTTTGACAAGTCTAGAAATATTGCGTCAATCTGCAGGCGGTCATCTATGGCACTGGCAAAGTCGTGTACGATAGATAACAATTGAGTTGAGGTTGAGAACTTCCTACGAAAGCCATGCTGAAAATCAGCATTCCGAGAAAATCAGCTTTTCGAGGAACTGAAACGCGAACTTCATGCAGAGTTTAAAGATTTTAGAGATACATTTGACAGAGATTTTTGGAAAGAAATGAGGGAGGTGAAGACCAGCCTTACGTTCATTAGTAAAGAGTATGATAAAATGAAAGTGGAGAACAAAGAACTGAAAGAGGCGAACATTCAACTTGAAAGTCGTTGCAGTGACCTTGCACAGCAGTTGAAGGCTCATGAAAGTCGTCTCCTCCGTGCCGAACAATACTCTCGAAACACAACTGTTGAAATTAAAGGTGTTCCTTGCAACATGCCAGAGAATCTAACCGAGATAGTAGGTAGAATAGCTGCAAAAGTGAATGCCTCTATTTTGCAAACTGACATTGACGTAATCCATCGTGTCCCGACAGCAAACTTGGCAGTAAAAAATATACTGGTGCAGTTCAATCGCAGGCAGGTCCGTGACGCTTTTCTTCAGAAAGCGCGCACTTCAAAATTGGTATGCTCTGACATTGGTTTTGACTCTGACATGCGAATTTTTGTTAACGAGCACCTTTGCCCTGAACTCAAGCGCCTTCTGGGCGAGGCAACTGCGCAGAAGCGCCAAGCCAAATGGAAGCATGTTTGGGTGCGCAATGGTAAAATTTTTGCTCTTCAAACCGATGATACGCCCATAATCAGAATTGCTTGCAGAGAGGACATTGCGAGGCTCACTGCATCACCAGATAGCGTCTAAATCAAAAGGGGTTACTTTCGCAGAAATGGTAACGTCTGGAAACACGTCACATGTCTATGTTTCTGAAAACAAGTGCACTTGCAGTGCGACTTGTTTAATCTGTAGAAGTTTTGTCATGCCCTCGTAGATTGCTTGTAAGGATATTATATCCAAAACAAATTGCGTCATGTTTAGCTGCTGTGCCCCTGTGTTTAAGGTTGTTGCAGTAATCAGTTTCAACTGTGATGAAGCATCCAGTCTGATTGCCCAGATTTATATCGTACAATTGTACAACCCCACGTGGTTATTGTTACTGCACTGGAGACATCTGCATATATTAGCAAGAACTCGGCTTTGCAGAAACGCATGTTGTGCTCGCCAACCATTTTCCATATGTTCATGTACTTTATTCTCTTTATCATTTCTTGATGACAGTCAATCGTTATTTTGAACGTGTTTGCCCCAGTGACCTGGGATCCAGTATGAAAAGAAAGGCTTGTTCTCAGCGTTGACTCTAAACGTTCACTCAATGAGACGTAAACACGAGCAACTGGATCCGCTCATATATAATCTTCCAGTATCTTTTGATTGTTTCATGTTTACTGAAACATGGTGCACACAAGAAAATGATCTCATCTCGATAGAATCATTCTCGCGCTTTTTCTTGAACAGAGGGACCCGAGGGGGTGGCCTGGCAGTCTATATTAAATCTTGTTACGCATTCGAGCTTGTTGATGAATTTTCAGTTGTAACAAATGGCTATGAAATTCTCACATTACGTCATAACAATCAAATCTTATCGGTAGTTTATAGACCTCCGAGCGGAAACAGTGACCAGTTTCTTAATTATACTAACAAATTTCTAGAGTTTCGTTCTATTAACCGTTATATTGTGGTCTTAGGTGGTGATTTCAATATAAATGTAGCTGAAGATAATTACACATCACTTAGTCTTGCCAACATAATTGAATCGAATGGTTTTACAAACGTGATAGCGTCTCCCACAAGAATTACTGCTTCCAGTCAGACAACTATAGATTTAGACGTCGTGAACGCAGACACTACTGTCGAATGTGCTGGTACATTGTCATCCGACCTTAGCGACCACTGTCCAATTTTTGTGTCGGTTGTACAAAGGCTTTCAACTTTCACTAGAAAAGGCCTTACTACCTATCAGTCAATTAATGATACAAATCTTAATAAATTCAGAGAAATGATAAACAGTGCTGACTGGTCCAAAATTTATACTTATAGCAGTGTAGATGAAGCCTACAATATTTTTATAAATAAATTCCGTGAAATATATGATGCATGTTTCCCGTGGTCCACAAAGCGCCAATCTAAAAAAAATTAGAAAACCATGGATTACGCCGTCTCTTTATAAACATATAAAAAAGGAAGACAACATGTATCCTTCTCATCAAAACTTTTTATCCAGCCGAGATTTGGACGACCTGGCTGCATTCAAACAGTTCAGAAATAAATTAAACAGTGAGTTGCGTAAGGCGCGTAAGGAATATTATACGAATATATTTGAAAAAGACGGGCGCTGTAATGCGAAATTAGTTTGGAAAACAATAAACGCAGTCATTAACACGCCCAAGCCATCAAATTCTATAGGAAGTCTTACAATAAACGGTGTAACCTTAATGGGTACTGAACTAGCGGATAGCTTTAATAAACACTTTATTGGCCTCCCTAAAACAGACTACAACAAAGATGCTACCTGCCTAATTTCTGCAAAGACACCCGACTCCTTTTTTCTCCCCCCTACACACCCATTCGAAGTTTTTGCTACACTAATGGCTTTGAAGAATAGCTCCAGCCTTGACGCAGAGGGTCTGTCAGTAAAACCAATTAAATTTGTAGCTGACCTTCTTGCGCCTCACTTGTCGTATATATTTAACCTATCGATATCCTGCTCTGCCTTCCCAGACAGACTAAAACTAGCCAAAGTGATTGTTATCCATAAATCTGGGGCGACACAAGACATGGGTAACTATCGACCACTATCGATTCTGCCGCTTTTCTCGAAACCACTAGAAAAAATCTTGCTCAAGCGTTTGGAAAATTACTTCAATGATAATCGCCTCTTTACAGATTCCCAATTTGGTTTTAGACAAGGCTTATCTACAGAATCTGCGCTACTTAAACAAGAAGAACTAATTTTGCAAAACATTGAAAATAAACTTTTAACACTGGGCATTTTTGTTGATTTCAGCAAAGCATTTGACTGTAGTAATCATGACATTCTTTTAGATAAACTTTATGCATACGGTATAAGAGGCAATCCGCTTAAGCTGATAAGGTCATACCTTGAAGAGCGGCAGCAATCTGTATGTGTCGATGGTTGTAGTTCCAGTTTTGAATACATACGATGCGGAGTACCGCAGGGCAGCATCTTAGGTCCGTTCGTTTTTAACGTGTTTATAAATGATCTCGTCCATATCTCCAAGAAAGCTAAATTCATAATATATGCCGACGACACTAGTTTATTTTTATCTGGAAACTCATCGAATGAGCTCCTGCTTGAAGCTAACGTCATATTAGAAAGCCTCCAGAACTGGTCACATGTAAAGAGCTGAATGATTAATTATAATAAAACAAAGGCGGTCATTTTTCGTTCAATAAATCGGAATGTTACGGTATCAATCTCACTGCTTATTGGAGACTACGTCATCGAAATCGTAAATAAATATAAATCTCTTGGCGTAATATTTGACGAACATCTTAAATGGGCTGATCACTTTCGTTATCTTTCTTCAAAACTGAACAAGTAACTCAGCGCAATATAAAAGACAGACACAAGAAAGGGACAAAGAAGGACAAGCGCTACTCACAACTGTTTAATGCAAAGGAAGGATTGTACACACATATATATCCTCTTGTCACGCATGCGCAGGCCAGACGATAAGAAAGGCACGTGTAGATTAAAGACGGCTGCGCAAGAAGTCAAATTCGGCGTCAAGTAAAGAGATAGACGGCTCACTTACACACCGAGCTCTGTTCTGCTTGATAAAGAAGGCCTCCAGTGCAAGACGAGAAGAGGCATTGCCACTCCTGCCCAAAATGGTAGTCTCATGAAATCGAGCGTTACAACCGCATTCGGTAACATGGGCCACCAAATGCGCGCTCAGGGGAAGCCTGTGGTCGTTTCAGACGAAGTGTCGCTTCCAGAGGGCATTTCGAGTCCACTCGAAAAAGGCCCTAAGTATGCAGTTCCTCCCCCCGTCCGGCCCCACGACCTGGTAGGGCTCAACCGAGACGTATCTTCAAGGTGTAGCCAAGACGTCCATGACCAATGCCTGAAGGAGGGTATGACCTGCATCTCAAAATGTTCTACCAGGGTAACAGACTTTCGTGCTACAAAGAGACTAGAAGGTGTGGTGAAGTTTTTCAAACATAACGAGCTTATGCTTTTGCAGTCAAATAAGGAAGGCGGTTTTGTTGTGCTGCCAAAAGGCCGGTTCAATGATAAAGCGTTGGCGGCGGTGAATAAGAATTTCGTCCCTATCAGAAAGAGTTCTGTCAGGGTCAAGTCCAAGTTCATTGAGTTCTGCAAAAGCTTGGATTTGACCACCCTCGCTAAAGAAATCAGGAACAGCAAAGAAAACAGTCTGACGGTTTTCTTTACCGCAAAAACGGATAAGCCCGAGATTCCTTTCAGAACTATTGTGAGTGAACGTGGGGCGTGGAAGCACTGCGTGAGCCTTTTTCTTTTAAAAAAGCTGAAGAAGCTTGATGTGGACGATCCTTTCCGTGTGAAAAGTTCTTCGGAGGTTGCGTAATTTGTAAAGTGTAATGACGGCATTAAGTACGGTTTCTCTGTTGATGTAGAGGACCTTTTCTACTCTATCCCTCAGGATAAGCTTCTGGTTTCCTTAAAAGAATGTATTGAGTACAATGATGTGGTAGAATTCCAGAATTTTGCGGGCCTGTCAGTCGACAACTTTTTAACATTACTTGAGTTTTATTTAAGTGTCACTTTTATTATTTTCAACGAGCAGCCATATCTGCAACGCCGGGGTGTCTGTATCGGCTCATGTGTCGCTCCTGTCTTATGCGACATTTTTTTGTCTTTTGTTGAGCGATCTTTGGAGCATGTTTTTAATGGGGGGCAAGTTTTAAAGGTTTTTAGATATGTTGATCATTTTTTAGTGCTTTTAAAGAAAAAGGGGAACCTTACATCCCCTGCTTTAATTTTAGAAGCTTTTAACAACGAAGGCCAAGGGCTCGTTTTTACGCATGAACTGCCTGACGCCACAGGCCTGCAGTTTTTGGATTTAAAGCTGACCTTTGGTGTTGGCCACGTCTGCTGGGCGTATCAACCGCGTGCTTTGAAGCAATTGCTGCCTTTTGATTCTGCCCATTCTAAGGTGGTGAAGCGAGCAGTAGGCAGTCTGTGCTTGGAATCAGCCCTGCGAAAATCGTGCGAGCACCAAATGCGGTCTAGTTTCGCAAACCAAGTAAGCCGCCTTTTGGCTGCTGGTTTCCCTTTGGCTGTCGTCAACGCCATAGCCGAGTCTTTGTTACAAAAAGTGAAGCTTGGAGCACGTAGGGCAAGAGCAGAGATCCTACAACCAAAGTTGAGGCCGGAGGTAATACCCTATGTACACAAAGTGTCACACAACCTTAAAAAGGTTGCTAACCGACACGGTATACTCCTTGTTTTTTCTGCGCCCAACAAGCGTTCTAAGCTGTGCTCTCGAGTTTGCTGTGAGAGCAGGCGAGGCTGCCGTACTAGGCACGAGAAGCCCTTTGTGAAGTGCTCCAGAGGGGTTGTCTATGCCATAACCTTGCACCCTTGTGGGCAGTTGTATATCGGCCAAACGGAACGTTGCGTGAACGACCGCTTAAGGGAACATGCGCAAAAGATAAACAAAAAGGAGGATAAGGGCGCGCATTGGGTGGCCCATGTTACCGCATGCGGTTGTAACGCTCGATTTCATGAGACTATCATTTTGGGCAGGAGTGGCAATGCCTCTTCTCGTCTTGCACTGGAGGTCTTCTTTATCAAGCAGAACAGAGCTCGGTGTGTAAGTGAGCCGTCTATCTCTTTACTTGACGCCGAATTTGACTTCTTGCGCAGCCGTCTTTAATCTACACGTGTCTTTCTTATTGTCTGGCCTGCGGATGCGTGACAAGAGGATATATATATATATGTGTACAATCCTTCCTTTGCATTAAACAGTTGTGAGTAGCGCTTGTCCTTGTTTGTCCCTTTCTTGTGTCTGTCTTTTATATTGCGCTGAGTTACTTGTTCAGTTATGCAGAACCAACTAGCCCAACAATTAACTATTCTAGAATATCTTTCTTCAAACTTGTCAAAATCTGTAGGAGCTCTTTCACGAGGGCGCGACTTGTTTCCCGTGAAAGTAAAAAAATTAATATATCATTCACTATTTCATTCTCAAATAAGTTACTGTCATCTTGTGTGGGAAACTGCGGCTCACATGCATCTAAACCAACTACTACTTCTGCAAAAAAAAGCTATCCGCATAGTTTCTGGCTCAGACTACCTAGCTCATACCAGACCATTGTTTATTAAACATAGAATACCTCCCACCCATCATCTAGATCAATAACTTGATCTTACCTCGGGCTAAGTTCATAATCCAACTATCATCGGTGACACAATCGCACACTCATACTAGCACCAGACGCAAAGAGAAATGGCATCTACCCCGACTTCGCACAACGTATGGCTCCCAAATGTTGCATTTCGTGGTTCCGAACACCCTAAACACAAACAAATGGTACATAGAAAATATGAACCTAAGCAAAAAAAAAAAAAAAAAAAAAACATTTGTTCAGCAATTTTTTGAGCATGCTGTGGGCTCAAACCCAAATTAGAGATTCTTTTTATATTTTTGCCACGGTATAAAGGGAAAATACTGCTATGTATTTTGTTTGAACATGATGTGCTATATCGTAGTGTGGAATTGCAATCATGTTTTAAACATTGTTTCTGCTATACCACTGTTTTTTTATTTTTTACTATCAGTGCATTGTATATTTGAATTTTACTTTTGTCTTGCATTTAGTTTAATTGTAATTCTGTATTGTGTACGGTTCCTTGATTCATGATATATGTGAAATTGTATTTTTCCGCTTCACTGCTGCCATTTTGTAAGTGGGCCCCGGACCCCGTCAAGCTGCTTCAAGGCAGCTTTTTGTCCCGGGCCTTTTTCTCTTGGAGAAATAAAATGAATCTTGAATCTTGAAAGCTGTTATGTGTAGCAGTACTCTGCAGCCTGATTGAATGAACTGGAGTAACATTGGGTAAACAGCATCAATTGACCCAAGCTCAGTTTCTGTTTTTTTTCTTGCCGCTATATTTGACAGAACAGGCAAAAAGAATTTGCACCCACAAATGATGTGGGCACCATGACTCAAGGAGCTGCACAACAAGGTATACACATTAAAATTTTGATATAATTAAATTTTCTGTTCTCTACAAGGGTGGCAATGTAGGCTTGTTGGTTGATCATCATTGAATGACAAGTAGTGTAGTGCAGCAAAAGCAAGGATACCATAAGCAACGAAACACAGACACAAGCACCTAATTATATCTGCGTTCCGTTTCTTCTCGTATGGTGGTTTTAGCTGCGCTACACAACATGCCATTCGATACTCTAGCTGTCACATTCATAAGCACTGGAATCCTAGTATCAACTAACATCTTGCCCGATTTAGGATAATTAAAAAGCAAAATATGTGTTTACTAGGTCTAATTGAATTCTGGTGATTTTAGCATCATTGACGTATATAGCTTTTAAGAATGTTTAATTATTTCTCCCGTGAAGGCAGAGTGCATGCTCAACTGCTACAATTAGTGTGAACGTAGGCAAAAAAGACATATTTTTGGCTCTTGAATAAATTTTATAGTATGTTGCATGATTTAATTAAGTTGTTTCGATTTAACGAAGTTCTCGATTTAACAAAATTATAAAACCTGAGATATATACCAATAAAATTCATTTACTAGACAATTACTGTACTTTATAACCAAAGTATACTATCAAAGCAGCTACAGCCGCCGCGGTTGCGAGCAATATTGAAATGACATTGCGTATAAGCAATTTGCATTAAACAATGTCTGAACTTAGTCAAAACACGCCGAGCATTGCTGCGTAAGAATGCGTCTCGTGCATAGGGCAAGACAAAATCTGCGGGGGCAGTGGTACCTCGCACGTTCATTCAAAGCAGCACATAAATGTGCCGCGGGCTTGCAATTGTTATATATGCATTCGAAAGCAGTCTTTCGATTACTCATTATATTACTATCAGCCACACACGCGCGTAACACGGCCACGTGGCAAACACGGCCGTGCAGACGCTTCGCTGTGCGCGGATAGGCTGGTCGCGATATTGGGGCTCTCCATGGGTGCATTTTTAAAGCTCAGCTTATTTTGCCTATCACCTGGTCTTTGCGGGTACTCTATGGCTGCGTGTCTTGCACGGTACAGAATTAGCCGCGGTACCGAAAGTATGCGGGCCGGACGGCGCGCGCAGACGAAGCGCGAACGTACGTGAGCTCTACATAAACACGCCGTCGTCGTTATTCTGTTGCGATGATTGATACGAAAGCATAGAATAGCCCATTGAGCCGGCGTCTGTCGTCTCGGCGAAACGGCATCTAAATTGTCATTGGCTGGGGATGCCACGTCACAAAGAGCGGGCCCGGCGAAAGGGAACACTTGCTGCTCGCTAGGGCCCCAGGCATTGCGGGAGAGGGCATCGGCGCGTCATCCTCCCTCTCGCAAGTCCGTATCTCTTTCTCAAGCCCACTTGGCTGCTGTGCGTGCCGCTGCTACTTCCTCGGTCTGTCGAGTGCAGAATGGCATACGGCATTGGCATCACAAGCTGCTGCTTGCTGGCTCGGGCAGCACATACCACTATGGTACACTACGCACAGTGCAAAGGACCGCTCAGCGACATTCAATTGGACATTATTGCTTTCGCAACCAAAACTCATATAGTAGTGCTTCGGTGTCCTCAGACGCGTCACCGTTCACCGATTACTGTTTTTTCACACTGTACATGTTGTCATTTCGAATTCATCGTAATATCACCTCTTTGACACGGCCTTCACGCTGTGTCGTAGAGTCGTCGTGACGCATGCATCCATCATCTCACGGTCATTATGCCTCAGTCGTCGTGACTCAAGAATTGTGATCCCATCGTCGATCATACCATCGTCACACTGGCATCATCATACTGTAGTCGGCATTCGACAGGTCAATTACCCTGATCAGCATTGCCTTTAAGGTTCTAGAACAGAATGCATGTGGTGACGTAGCGCAGTAATATCGTAAAAGACACTCGGGCAGAGCAATTGCTGGCCTTGATCACCAGGCCAAGCCTCCCGGCTGCTACTACCCACCACCACATCACTTATTCCAAGCTCCACAGTAATCCTTAATTGAGTCACAAAACGTATTCTTCAGCAAATGTCAACATAATTGCCATAAGGACCTTCTCTCTCATGCAAAACACAACTATTGTCATGTTCACTAACTTGATCTCCACTCTTGAACTTGGTTCTTGCGTTGAACGTATCCTTTTAGCTTTCGAACGTCTGATACATTGTGCCACTGACTCCTTCTCTTGAAGTTAAGTGAAATTAATATTTACCCACATGCAATTACTAAAATGCACTGAATGCTTACTTTGTGACCAAGCACAATTTGTATGTTTACAACTCCAATTCACAAATCTGTCTTTTGTAACTTCTGGCATGCCATTAGGCTGAGTGTTTAGGTGCTTCATTTTTCTTATTTAAGACCTCCCACTACTGCTACACATGATACACATGATAGTATTGTACTGCTACACATCATAGCTTTACTAAAGGGACCACACAAAGGCACTTTTCCGCACATGTTCAATGCTGTGTTATGTCAGCTATGGTGAAGTAGCAGTTTTTCCTTAATTCTTGTTATGCCAGCTGCAGCTAGTAATTAACTTGTTCATGTGGTTTGGGCCAGTAATTTAAATCTTTTATGAAAAAATGTGGCGTTGAGTCCGGTGTCGGGGACTGGTTTCGGTGGTTGTCCACGGGCCACGCGCCTGTCCGGGTGCGCAGCGGTGAGCAGTTTCAGGAGACGGTGTCTCGTGAAGTTCGGCGCAGCTACCGCAGTGCTCACCCGGACCGGCTCGTGATGGGCTGCTTTAGCTGCTGCGTCCGCCTCTTCGTTTCCGGCTATCCCTGCGTGAGAGGGGAGCCAGTGGAGTGAGAGGGGGATGCCGCTCCTCTGCAGTGCTGTCAGCCTTGCCAACAGCAGGGCCACTGCGACGCCTGCTCGGTCTGGCTGGAGCAGACCCTGGAGAGCCGGGCGGGAGTCCGTGAAGATGGCCAACGGGACCTGCGGTGGGTGAGCAGCCAGATAGTCGGCTGCCAGGTGCAGACCGGCTAGCTCCGCTGCTGTGGAGCTCGCCGCAAGTAGAAGGCGGCACTGTAGGGTCTCGCCCAATGCGGGGACCACGCAGGCTGCCGTTGCCGAGCCACTCGAAGGGAGGACAAAGCCGTCCGTGAAGACGTGCAGGTGCCCGTCCAGGTCGTGGAGCTTGGACAGCGCAGCCTGCCCGAGCTCGCACGTGGGCGTTCTCCGCTTCTGCTTGCCCTCCAGCGTGAGGTGGATCTCGAGTGGCTGCTGGTGGGGGGGGGGTGGCTTCACCGCACTGGGCGGAAGCCCAACAATACGCAGATGCTGCCCATCCGGGAGGAGGGACGGCTCCGCAGTCTGCGCACCAGGGCGTCGCCATCCGTAGTATGATGAAGCCGGTCCACGTGCAGGAGCCCTTGCCGAAGCATAAGCAGCAGGAGCGGCCAGGTCTGGGCTTCCGCCAGGGAGGCAGCCACAGGTGAGTTGCGTGGCAAGCCCAGGAGCAACCTGATGGCCATTCGGTGCTCCATCTCCAGCTGCTTCTTGTGGGTCGGCGTTAGCTTGGCCAACGGGAGCGCATACAGGAGCACGGAGGTGGCAGCAGCGTGGTACAGCCGGATGGCCCATCGTGTGGTGCAGCCCATGCCTCGCTGGAGGAGCCGTCCAACTGCCGATCTTACGCGGCGTGCCTTGGTGGTGGCGGCATTGACAGCAGGTATCCATGTGAGGTGGTGGTCCACCTGGAGCCCAAGATAGGTGACCTCCTTCTTCCATGGGATGGACGTGCCTCCCAGCACCAACCTCCCGACAGTGACCCGAGCAGCGGCCGATGGGTGCACCAGCAGAGCCTCTGTCTTGGCAGGCGAGAGCAGAAGTCCAATGCCCCGGAAGTAGGAGGCCACTGCATCCAGGGATCGCTGCAGTGATGACTGGATGGACTGTAGCTTGCACCTCGGTCCATGTGCCCACAGTGCCACGTCGTCTGCATAAATTGCGCACTGTGTCGGGAACCTTGGGTCAGCCGGGATCGCTGCGGGGAGTCCCGCCAGGGCCGTGTTAAAGAGAAATGGGCTTAGCACCGAACCCTGGGGGACGCCCATGGTCACCCTACGGGGGCTGCTCAGGGTCCGTCCGACTCTCACCCGGAGTGTCCTTCCCGTCAGGAAGGAGCTGACGAACTGCCTGAGGCAGCCAACGATGCCAAGTCCGTCCAGTGCGTTCTCGATGACCGAGTGTGGCAGGCCGTCGAATGCGCTCTGGATGTCCAGCAGTATGAGGAGGGCCACCTCCCCATTACTTCTGGCCTCCTCCAGTGTGGAGATCACGTCGGCGATCGAGTTAGCCGTGCACCGGTGCCGACAGAAGCCGGTCTGCTGCTCGGGCAGAAAGTCCACTGCCCCGGCAATCCAGTTCAGCCGTTCCAGCACGACGGTCTCCATTAGCTTACAGGCCGCGGACGTCAGCGACACTGGCCTGTAGGAGGTGATGGCCGTGGCTGGTCGTCCTGGTTTCCGGATGGGCACCACCACCGCGGTCAGCCAGGCCTCCGGAAGCAGTCCAGTCTCCCAGACGTCGTTCATGGCCCCCAGGAGCTGCCTTCGGGCCGCCTTATCGAGGTTCTGGAGCATCTGGAACGTGATGCCGTCCGCTCCCGGGGCACTGCAGCGTTTCGCTTTCGTCAATGCGATTGCCAGCTCGTGCTCCTGGAGCGGATCCTGGCATAGGGCGGCGATCTGGCTGGTCGTCCAGGCTGGGTGGTGGCCGCCTGGCTGTCTAGCGGACGTGGGGCCAGTTGCAGCTGCAGGCTGTGCCACTGGGAGGGCAGAGAAGCGGTCTGCCAGCAGCTCTGCCAGTGATGCCTTGCTGATGCCAAGGCATCACTGGCAGCCGATGCTGCGGAGGCAGCCGGTGCTGCGGAGAGCACCGGCTGCCTCGCCGCTGGTCCACAGAGCAATGACCACAGGAGCCTCCATGCCCGGTAGCTGCCGTTGGCTTGGCTGATGGTTTGACAGGTACCCTGCCAGCTCTGCCGTCTCCGGCGGTTGGCATGGCGTCTGCAGGCAGCATCTATGCGGTTGTGCTCTGTGCGATGCTCGGGCAGCCGTGTTCTCAGTGCACGCTTCTCTGCTCTGCGTCAGGCAGCCGGGAGGTTCAGGTGCCGCAGGTCCGCGGCTGGTTGGTCCTCTGCCATGCTGGAGTGGACGGTAGCAGCCTGTGCCGCATCGGCCACGCATTGGAAGGTCTGGTCTTCGCTGATGCCGTCTAGTTGCCTTTTGAAGGCTCCCCAGTCAATGGTGCTGCATTGTCTTGTCCTCGGGCGCTTCCCTCCTGCTGGGGTGATGGTGATCGGCAGGTGGTCAGAGCCCCAGGAGTCTGGCTGAGTCGACCAGCTGTAGTGGGCCCCCTCGGTAGCCACACTGACATCAATGGCCGTGCAGGTCGTCCGCGCTCCTCGTCGTACGTAGGTGAACGCCCCTGTGTTCAGCACCTGCACGCCCATGATCCGGGAGACCTCCGCAAGCTCTCTGCCTCTTTTGCAGCACCTGCAGCTTCCCCAGGCCGTGTGGTGGGCATTCACGTCGCCGCAGAGCAGAAAGCTGCGATCGAGGCGTGTGGCTAGCTGCCGGAGGGTGGACGCGTCCCATCTTTGGCAGGGCCGGACGTAGATGGAGGCTACCGTCGTGTCTAGTCCTCGGAGCCTCACGGTCACGGCGCAGCACTCCATGGGACCTCCAGTCAGGTCAGCCACGTTCACCTCGAAGTGGTTCAGCTCCCGGCGCACGTAGATGGCACAGCGTGGGCCTTGCGGGTGGTTGCCGTCCAAGCAGGGGGCGGCAATGCAGGTGGGCAGGGTAGTGAGGGTACAGGCAGTGGCACTCGAGTACCCCACGTATCCCGGGAGGCGCAGGTCTCCGGCAGCTACGTAGACCTCCTGCAGAGCGAGTACGTCGTAATCGCTCTGCAGGAGATGCATCGAAAGGTCTCCTTGCCGCTGCCGCAGCGAGAATGCATTCCACTGGAGCACGTTTGGGTGGCGGCGGCATTTCCCTGCTGTGGCTGCTGCAGGATCAGCCATGCTGTTTGGCTGTCGTCTGTACAGCCAAACAGAAAGACACGCGCTAGAGCTTCGCTCACCCCTCGAATGTACGGGACAGCGGCGCGATTTTTTCTTGGGGCTTCAGCATCCGTGGCTTGTGTTTCTGTAGGCTTATTCTTCATCAGGGATTTTGCCGTTTTCCGAATAAAATGCCTGGGGTACCCATTCCTCGTTAGTTCGGATTCAATGATCTCAAGCTCCTCTTGCAGGCTGCTTGTATCGGAACAGGTGCGACAGGCCCGTTCAACTAAAGAACGGACCACTGAGCGTTTGTGGACCATCGGATGAACTGACTCGAAGCCGAGGTATCTGCCAGAGTGAGTTGGCTTTCGGTACACGCTGAAGCTGAGGCCGGTGGGAGTACGTTTTACCAGTGCGTCCAAGAAAGGCAGGCAACCGTCTTTTTCTTCTTCCACCGTAAACTTGATGGGCCTTGGAGTCATTTCAGCCCAGACCAAAAGTCTTCTTGAGATACGTTGATGATTGCTTCTGCGTCATAGACAAGAAGGACATGCAACGTTTCCTTGACTGCCTAAATAGCGTCGAGTCGTCCATCAAGTTTACGGTGGAAGAAGAAAAAGACGGTTGCCTGCCTTTCTTGGACGCACTGGTAAAACGTACTCCCACCGGCCTCAGCTTCAGCGTGTACCGAAAGCCAACTCACTCTGGCAGATACCTCGGCTTCGAGTCAGTTCATCCGATGGTCCACAAACGCTCAGTGGTCCGTTCTTTAGTTGAACGGGCCTGTCGCACCTGTTCCGATACAAGCAGCCTGCAAGAGGAGCTTGAGATCATTGAATCCGAACTAACGAGGAATTAGTACCCCAGGCATTTTATTCGGAAGACGGCAAAATCCCTGATGAAGAATAAGCCTACAGAAACACAAGCCACGGATGCTGAAGCCCCAAGAAAAAAGCGCGCCGCTGTCCCATACATTCGAGGGGTGAGCGAAGCTCTAGCGCGTGTCTTTCGGAAACACGGCGTACAGATCGCGCATGTGCCTGCGAGCAAACTCAAAGGTGACCTGATGAACGTGAAGGATCTTCTCCCTCGGGAACGTTTCCCTGGCGTTGTTTACAAGATTCCGTGCGCCGATTGTGAATCTGTGTATATCGGTGAAAGCGGAAATTTCTGCAGGCGCCTCAAGCAGCACAAGAATGACGTCGCCAAAGGCCACACAGTGACAAATGCCCTCGCAGAGCACGCCGAGAAGACGGGCCACGCGATAAACTGGGACAACGCGCGCATCTTGGCCACAGAGAAGAACATGACAACAAGGCTCAATCTTGAATCGCTAATAATTCAAACGACAAGTCATACTATTCACAGATCATCTGGCACTTTAAATCACGTGTACTCCCGGACTTTGCGTCATGCGCTCAACACTACTTAAGAACCTTTTGCTCAGCCGCCATTCCATTGTGAACAAGGGACCCGTACGGATCCCGAAACGTCATTTTATTTTCATTTTGACCTTGGTCAGTGACCTGCTTCACAAATAACTAATAAGGTATACTATACATGTTCTTTATCTAGCATTTTTGTATGTATCTCATTATTATTTTTCTTTTTCCAAAATTTCCCTTGTACCGCTGCCTATGATTTAAAGAGATCAGGTAGTATCCATCGTTTCCCTGCTTTTTTCCCACCAGTACTCTAATCGTCTCTTGCTTATCTCTACTGCTGATCTGTTGATCTTTCCTTCCACTTTAAACCCAAGCGCTTCTGGGAGTTGCACGTTATACTTACGGTTCTCGCTGGGTGGATTCCGTCGCATTCCATCAGGATGTGCTGAGTGGTTTCTGGATCTTTACTGCAGCATACACATGTCTCATCTAGTTCCAAATATTTGTTCCGATATGTTTTCATCCTTAGGCAACCGGCTCGAGCCTCAAATAGCAAGGCACTGCCCTTTGTGTTATTGTACAGATTTTCCCTTCTAATTTCTTTCTTCTCATTCTTGTAAATCTCCATTGTCCTTTTTGTTTCCATTCTTTGAATCCAATTCATGGTCTCTATTTCTCTCACTTTCTTTCTGATCACTCCTGGTTGTCTATTTACAGTTTTTATTATCCTGTACTTGGTTGTCAACTTCCTTGACCTCTTTCTCCATTCTGTGTCCATGCTTTTCATGTAGAGATACTTGTGCACTTTAGCCGCCCATATATTTTCATCCATGTTCCTGAGCCTTTCTTCAATACTAATTTTGCTTTGTGCTTCTCTGACTTCAAAAGAGGCCCAACCCATGCCATCCTGCACTGCCTCATTTGTGGCATTACCGTGGGCTCCCAAAGCCAACCGGCCTACTGATCTTTGGTTAACTTCCAAACCCGCCAATATATCCGATTTTAGCATTCAGGGTGTTTCATTTTAGCTGCACTAAATTTAAAAAAATTGCCTGTGGCAGATAGCACAATTATAATCGTTGATCTAAACTACTCTATGAGGCGGCCATTACTTCCACGAGAAATCAAAACGCCGAATTTAATAATTAACACAATTACGTTAATACCTTTTTAATTAATGATTTTACGGCACATCTTTCAATCTACGAATTATAGCCGCTGAGTTCGCAAGGCGTATCCACTTGGAACGAGTTCTCAGGACTGAACCAGTTTCGAGATATTAATTTTTAACGTGTCCAACGAAATGTATGGGCGTTCCAGTTAACTTTTTGAGGAAAACGCTGTTTTATGCATTGAAGCACAAAGTTAACTGGAACGTCCATGCATTTCGTCGGACACTTTGAAAATTAATATCTGGAAACTGGTTCAGTCCTGAGAATTCGTTCCAAGTGGATACGCCTTACGAACTCAGCGGCTATAATTCGTAGATTGAAAGATGTGCCGTAAATTAATTAATAGAAAAGTTAATTAGCGTAAATATGGTAATTATTCAAATAGGCGTTTTGATTTCTCGTGGAAGTAATGGCCGCCTCATCGAGTAGTTAAATCAAGGATTATAATTGTGCTATCTGGCACAGGCAATTTTTAAAAATTTGGTGCAGCTAAAATGAAACACCCTGTATAATGGCATTTGCGAATGTTAGCGCTGGCACCATTACTCCTTTCCAGATTCCACGCACCACCTCATACTTACTGTGGCCCCACAGTAATCTGTGTTGCATTATTGCTGCATTCCACTTCCCCTTTATTTTCAGATTATCTTGGTGGTTGCTTGAGTAATTCTTTCCTTCGTTTATGTGTACGCCGTCGTACTTATATTGCTTCACTATGGGTATTACTTGCTGTTGAATTGACACCACGAAGTTACTCGTGTGTTCATTAAAGATCATAATTCCTGATTTCTCTGTGCTAAACTTAAGGCCTAGATTTGTCGCTGCATTCCCAAAGATATCCGCAAGTATCTGTAAATCTTTTGTATTGTCCGCTAGTAGCACAATGTCGTCTGCGTACATCAGTACAGGGACCTTCTGTTGCATGTAGGATTCATTACGCATGTAGGATAAATCAAAACCTAATTCGCTGTTTTCCAGTCGTCTTTCTATACCCTTGACGTAAAGCGTGAACAACAATGGTGACAGAGGCCATCCTTGCTTCAATCCTTGGTGAATTCCCACCATTTCATTTCCTTTTCTACCTTCCCATACCACTTGTACTTGGTTGTCTCTATATATCTCCCTCAGCAGCTCCACGAAATCGTCATCTATGCCTTCGTATTGAAGAATATCCCACAACAAATCCCTGTCTACGTTGTCATAAGCTCATTTAATATCTAGAAATGCTATCCATAAAGGTCTTTTCTGAGTTACTGAAATCTCTACGCACTGAGTTAGTACAAACATATTGTCTTCTAAGCGTCTGCCTGGCCTGAAACTATTCTGTAGTTCCCCCAATACATCGTTTTTCTCCACCCACTTCGACAGTTCTAATTTTATGGCTTGAATTGCCATTCTATATATCACCGACGTTACTGTAACTGGCCTGTACGAGCTCGTAGGATGGATGGATGGATGGATGGATGGATGAGGCTGAACCCTTTAAACCGGGCGGTGGCATACGCCACCTAGCCATGACTATTAACATATTTTGTACTTTGTGGTGGGTGAAATTTCACCCCTGCCTTGATTTTATCCACCAATCAGATAACCTCTGTTTGGTTATTTCTACCCGCTTAAAGGCTATTTTGTCCCTAAACCCCAATGCTTTGAAAAAATCAGACCCGTTGCTTTGCACTGTAGGGTTAAGCCCTTCAATGAAAAGTATGAGGTGTTCAGCAGTTTCCTCTTCTTCTCCACACGCACAGCACAACGTGTCTATACCTTGGTACTTGACTCGGTACATCTTAGTCCGCAATACTCCCATCCTGGCTTCAAAGAACAGACAGCTTCCCCTAGAATTATCGTAGATATTTTCTTTGGCAATTTCTTGCTTGAAAGTTCGGTATGTTCCCAGTGCTGATTTCGTCTGCATCCCTGTTTTCCACCCTCTCTGTTTCTTTACCCTTTTTCTTAACCGCGGTTTTCTGTTTTGCACCTCTCCTGCAGTCCAAATATTTGATTGACAATTATCTGGTCCGCTTCCTCCATTTTGTGTCAACATTGCTCATGTACAAATAACTGAAAACTCTCCTTGCCCACCGCTTTTCTGCCATTTCTCTCAATCGCTCCTCAAATTCTATCTTGCTGCTGGCTTCCCTGCCCTCGAATGACGTCCATCCCATATCACCCTGTACCCCCTGATTTGGTGTATTTCCGTGTGCTCCCAGAGCCAGTCTACCTACCCCTCGCTGCTTAACTTCCAACCTTGCTCGAACCTCTAATCTCATGCACAGGACCGCGTTGCCGAAAGTCAAACTAGGGACCATCACCCCTTTCCAAATCCCTCTCACCTATTTGTACCTATTGTAATTCCACAGTGCCCTATTTTTCATCACAGCTGCATTTCTGCTACCTTTAGCCGTCGCATATTTTTCATGTTCCGTTAGGTACTCAGCCCCATTGTTTATCCACACTCCAAGATATTTGTACTTATCCACCACCTCCAGTGTAACCTCCTGTATCCTATGCTCGCTGCCCTGATTATCATTAAGAATTATGACTGCCGCTTTTTCTTTACTAAACTTCAAACCTAAGCTACCTCCCTCTTTACCACAGATGTCCATTAATCTCTGCAAGTCTTCCTTGCTGTCAGCCATAAGTACAATGTCATCCGCATACATCAGTCCTGGTAATGACTGTTTAATCCATTCTCCTTGCCTGAAAAAGGAAAGGTTGAAGCCAAGTCCGCTCCTCTCTAATTTTTTCTCTAATCCTTGTAAATACAGCATGAACAACAGAGGTGACAGAGGGCACCCTTGCCTGAGCCCCTGCTGTATCTCTATAGGTTGAGATACCTTGTTTTCCCATTTTATAAGCACCTTGTAACTTTTATAGATATCTTTTAAAAGATTACTTACTCCATCTTCCACATCTAGAGTGCCCAGTATGTCCCACAAATCCTTTTGGATTACACTGTCATAGGCTCCCTTGATATCCAGAAATGCGAGCCATAGGGGCCTGTGTTCGTTTTCTGCTATTTCAATACACTGTGTCAATGAGAACAGATTATCTTCTAACCTTCTTTGTTTCCGGAACCCATTTTGTACTTCCCCCAGCACCTCCTCGCTCTCCACCCATGCCTGCAGTCTGTCCTTTATAATCTGCATCACCACCCTGTAAACTACTGACGTCACTGTTATGGGACGGTAGTTGTTTATGTCGGCTTTGTCCCCCCTTTCCCTTATATATCATGCTCATCCTGCTCAGTCTCCACCCGTCGGGGGCTTTACTGTCCATTATCATTTTGCTCACTGCCTCTATTAATGCTTTCTTAGATTTTGGGCCCAATGTCTTTATCAACATAATTGGGATGCCATCAGGACCTGTCGACGTGCTACTAGGTACCCTCTTCTCTTCCCTTTCCCACTCGCTTTGTGCAAGTGGAGCCACTGCACTAACTAGTCTATCCTTACCTGATTGAGCACATGCTATGTTTCGTTCTTTAAATTTTTCTATCGTCATTGTTCTTATATGTTCCATTGCCTCATCTCCCTCTAGCCGAACACCTTGAGCTGTAACTATAAACCTCTGCTCTAGGCGAGTCTTATTACTCAAGGAGTTGAGATGTTTCCAAAATTTCTTTGCTGCTTTTCTACCCTTTTTGTTTACTTCTGACAACCATTGGCTCCCCTTTCTTCTAATCTTCTCATTGATCAAATGGGATGCTTCCCTTCTACAGTTTAAGAAGTTATTCCATTTTCTGCCTACATCAGCTTCTGGTTCACCCCTCCGCTTTGAATATCTGTGTTCCTTGGATGCTTCCTGACGTTTTTCTATGGCCTTCTTAACCTCCTCATCCCACCAGCTCTTGGGTTTACGTGTTCTGTTCCCTTTTGACCTGACTCGTACCTTAGCAAGGTCTAGCTCAAATAGCCCTGTTAAATTTGCATATGTCCATTCTGTTTTTGTATCCTCTGAAATAACTTCCTCAATTTGTTGGGTTGCTATTCCGCAATGGTTGCTAATCTGCAATGGTTGCTATTCCGCAATGCTATTCCGCAATGGTGCTTTTCCGCAATGGAGCGTAGGGTGCCTCGATGCCCAGCGCCGCCGTCCAGGGTGGAGACAACCCCGCTGGCGCCGCCATATTGAGTCACACGAGCTGAGACTCAGCTACGCTTGCGTTCATAAATAGTGTTACTCGCGGCGCACTTCCAAGTGCTTTGCCTTGATGAGGATTTTTTATCGGTATCGCATCTGCATATCTTTATAACCAATAGCCGTTAACTCGTCGAAGGTCCAAGACGTAAATGTATGGCGCCGGGAACATGCCCCAAGTTTCCTAATTCAATTTACATTTAACATGCCGTGTGTATGTTTGAAATACGCACAATTTGTTTTGCGCTTCGATGCTTGGTATATAAGGTTTGCGACCTCCTGTGTGTGGAAGTTTTTCTTTTTCGCTGTAGTATTTTGGTTTACACGTCACGCCTCCTTTACCGTAGCCAGCCACTCGCGCACGGCGGTTAGTTTCCCTTGCGTTGCGCGTGCTCTTCGCGTTCGTTGCAATATTTGACGATATTGTCACGTAGTAGTGACGCTGAAGTAAACAGTAGAAAAACTGTGTATGACGAAACTGGTTGTTTATTGGGCGAACCTGTGCCCACAAAAGCAAGCTACACTCAAAGCACAACGAAAGCGGCGAACACAGTCGGCGGTCGTCGAAATCTGATCAGCGGCGAAACGCGTCGGGTTTTATACCTGAGTCATCGAAGGTTCTAGATTAATCCCTGATGCCCGCGTGTCTTCCAGAAAGTTCTAGACAATTCGTGTCGGTCACACAATCAGATAACATAAGCATCGGTGAAAACAGGCAACGAAAAGAAGCATCGATAACGTTCTAGACACTTCCGATATAGGCGCGTCCTGGGCCGAGCGATAACGTTTAACATTTGTTAGCCTGGTGGCAATCGGCCACCGGCGAAAGATAAACATGTATACGTGTCAATACCCTCCCCTTAAAAAGCATCGTCCCGATGCTACAAACAGGAAAGCGAAAACAAAACCACGCGTACAGAAAGGGACAAAAATAACAAAGCAACAAAGGACCTAAGTTCCTCAGCGGGCGTAGAAAGGCTTAAGACGCACCACGTGGATGACTTCAGGTCGTGCGCGGCGCCGCTGTGATTGCAAAATACCGTCGGGCACGACCTCATAGTCTAGTGCGCCAATACGTCGGATGATCTTATATGGTCCGAAATAGCGACGTAAGAGTTTCTCGCTAAGTCCTCGTCGGCGTATCGGAGTCCAGACCCAAACACGGTCTCCGGGCTGGTACTCGACGTAGCGTCGTCGAAGATTGTAGTGTCGGCTGTCGGTTCTCTGCTGGTTCTTGATGCGCAGACGGGCGAGCTGTCGACCTTCTTCGGCACGCTGCAAATAGGTGGCAACGTCGAGATTTTCTTCGTCGGAGACATCCGGTAGCATGGCGTCAAGCGTCGTTGCCGGTTTCCTTCCGTAGACCAGGTTGAACGGCGCCATGTGCGTCGTTTCTTGCATGGCCGTGTTGTATGCGAAGGTCACGTACGGAAGGATGGCATCCCACGTCTCGTGTTCGACGTCGACGTACATTGCCAGCATGTCGGCGATTGTCTTATTTAGGCGCTCGGTGAGGCCATTCGTCTGCGGCTGGTAGGCGGTGGTCCGGCGATGGCTTGTCTGGCTGTAGCGCAGGATGGCTTGAGTTAATTCAGCCGTGAAGGCCGTACCTCTGTCGGTGATGAGGACTTTTGGGGCACCATGACGCAGGAGGATGTTCTCAACGAAGAATCGGGCTACCTCGGCGGCACTGCCTTTGGGCAAGGCTTTTGTTTCAGCGTAGCGGGTGAGGTAGTCAGTAGCTACGACGATCCATTTATTGCCGGACGTCGACGTCGGAAAAGGCCCCAGTAAGGCCATCCCGATCTGCTGGAACGTTTGGCGAGGTGGCTCGATCGGCTGTAGAAGTCCGGCTGGCCTTGTCGGCGGTGTTTTGCGTCGCTGACAGTCTCGGCATGTCCTTACGTAATGGGCGACGGCGGCAGAGAGGCGAGGCCAGTAGTATTTTTCTTGTATCCTCGCGAGCGTGCGGGAAAAACCGAGGTGTCCAGCCGTTGGGTCGTCATGGAGAGCTTGCAGAACCTCTGGACGCAATGCTGAGGGTACCACGAGGAGGTAGTTTGCTCGGAGAGGCGAAAAGTTCTTCTTTAGGAGAATGTCGTTTCGCAAGAAAAACGACGCCAATCCTCGCCTGAACACCTTCGGCACAGTGATGGTCTTGCCTTCCAGGTAGTCTACAAGGCTCCTTAGTTCCGGGTCGGCTCGCTGTTGTTCGGCGAATTCGTCGGCACTGATGGGTCCCAAGAAAGTGTCGTCATCCTGGTCGTCTTGTGGCGGCGGTTCGACGGGGGCGCGAGACAAGCAGTCGGCGTCAGAGTGCTTTCGCCCGGACTTGTAAACGACGGTGATGTCGAATGCTTGAAGTCTTAGACTCCATCGTGCGAGGCGACCTGAAGGATCCTTCAAGTTAGCTAGCCAACACAAGGCGTGGTGGTCGCTCACAACTTTAAAGGGCCTGCCATAGAGGTAGGGACGAAACTTTGATGTAGCCCAGATGATGGCGAGGCACTCCTTTTCTGTTGTGGAATAATTTGCTTCCGCCTTCGATAGCGACCGGCTAGCGTAACTTACAACCCTTTCTATTCCGTCAGTCCTCTGCACAAGAACGGCACCGAGTCCTACGCTGCTTGCGTCGGTGTGGACTTCGGTATCGGCGTTTTCGTCGAAATGCGCAAGTATTGGCGGCGATTGCAGGCGTCGCTTCAGTTCTTCAAATGCTTCGACTTGCGGCGTCTCCCACTTGAACTCGACGTCGGCCTTCGTGAGATACGTCAGTGGCTCAGCGATCCGTGAAAAATTCTTGACGAAGCGCCTGTAATAGGCGCACAGTCCAAGAAATCTACACACTGCCTTCTTGTCGGCGGGCGGAGGAAAGTTGGAGATGGCTGCAGTTTTCTGAGGGTCGGGGCGTACTCCAGACTTGTTGATGACGTGGCCCAAGAACAAGAGCTGCTCATATGCGAAGCGGCACTTTTCTGGCTTTAACGTGAGTCCGGAGGTTTTGATTGCTTGAAGAACTGTTTCAAGGCGCCGCAGGTGTTCTTCGAAGCTTGAGGCAAGCACAACGACGTCGTCCAAATAGACGAGGCAGGTCTGCCACTTCAAGCCTGCCAGTACTGTATCCATGACGCGTTGGAAAGTCGCAGGTGCCGAGCAAAGACCAAACAGCATGACCTTGAACTCGAACAGTCCGTCTGGTGTTATAAACGCAGTCTTCTCCCGGTCCCTCTCGTGAACTTCGATTTGCCAGTAGCCGGTTTTGAGGTCCATCGACGAAAAATACTTTGCGTTGTAGAGTCGATCCAAGGCATCGTCAATCCATGGGAGGGGGTGTACGTCCTTCTTCGTGATCTTGTTGAGGCGACGGTAATCGACGCAGAAATGTATACGGTTCCATCCTTCTTCTTCACTAACACCACGGGGGACGCCCACGGACGGCTGGACGATGTCGTCGCGTAGCATTTCGTCGACTTGTTGCCTTATGGCCTCGCGTTCGCGCGCCGAAACTCGGTACGGGCTCTGACGGAGTGGGCGGACATATTCGTCGGTTGTGATGCGGTGCTTGGCGACCGGGGTTTGTCGAACTTCTGACGACGACGAGAAGCAGTCCTTGTATTGCAGGTGCAGAGCTTTTAGTTGTTCTTTCTTATGCCTGGGAAGGTTCTGATTGACGTCGAAAGTTGGTTAAGGTATTATAGTCGTCGTTGCAGGTGCACTGGAATCCGTGAAGGCGAAAGCACTGCTGGCTTGTACTATTTCGTCGATGTAGGCGACCGTGGTGCCTTTGTTAATGTGCTTGTATTCAGGGCTGAAGTTCGTGAGCATCACCCTTGCTTTCTCTGCACGTAGCTCAGCTATGCCTCTAGCGACGCAAATTTCACGGTCGAGCAGTAGGTGATGATCGCCTTCGATGATGCCCTCCATGTCTGCAGGCACCTCGGTACCGACGGAAATCATTACGCTGGAGCGAGGCGGAATGGTGACTTGTTCTTCAAGCACATTCAAGGCATGGTAACTTATGCTTGTATCCGGTGGTATCGCGTTGTGCGTTGAAAGCGTTATCGACTTGGATCTGAAGTCGATGACTGCACCGTGTTGGTTGAGATAGTCCATGCCTAGGATGACATCCCTGGAGCAGTGCTGCAGGATTACGAAGCTCGCCGGGTAAGTGCGGTTGTTTACCGTGACTCGGGCTGTGCAGATTCCAGCCGGCGTTATTAGGTGGCCTCCCGCTGTCCGGATATCGGGTCCTTGCCAGGCCGTCTTCACCTTCTTTAACTTGGCGGCGAACGCGCCACTGAAGACGGAATAGTCGGCGCCAGTGTCGACGAGAGCGGTGACGTTATGACCATCGATGAGCACGTCTAAGTCGGTAGAGCGTCGTCTAGCATTACGGTTAAGTCGTGGCGTCGGATCGCGGCTGCGTCGGCTTGCTCTGCTGCTGCTACGTTGCGTCGGAAGGTCTTCTTTCTGCGGCGAAGTGCTATCAAGGCTGTTGCTAGGCGGCGTGCTGATATCTCGTCGTGATGATTCGCGAATCGTCGTCGTCGTCGTCGGCGGCGGAGGATCTTCGGCATTGCGTCGTCCAGCAACCGCACCTCCATCGCATGCTGCCTTTAGTTTCCCGGATAAGGGCTGGGAGATCGGCCCCGGGTGGGACCGGTGTACTGACGGCGATGCGGCGAGATGTAGCGGCCTGGTGACGGCGACCGTGAGGGTCATCGGGGTTGCCACTGGGCTCCGGCGAGGTAGTCGGCGATGTCGCGCGGTCGTTCACCCCGCACTGGACGCGGCGCGTTGACGGCGAACCCTCGTAGGCCCATCTCGTGGTATGGGCATCGGCGGTAGACATGGCCGACTTCCCCGCAGTGATAAAAATGAATTGAATTGAATTGAATTGATAGCAGAGTGGGCGGTGGTCGGGGTGCGCCAAATGGCCGTATTCCTTTGGTAACTGCGCTGGGCGACGGGCGGGCGTGCTGGCGGCGGCGGCGGTGGACGACGGAACTGCGGCGTTACGGGGCCCTGGCGCGAGCGCGGAGGGGGGCCTTCACGACGGGCGACGGCGGCGTAGGTCATCGCTTCCGGCTGGGGTTGCGGTGATTCGGGAAGTCCTAGCGATTGCTGGATTTCCTCCCGCACGATATCGGCGATGGAAGCAACTTGAGGCTGCGACGACGGTAGCAACTTCTGCAGCTCTTCGCGTACTATCGTCCTGATGGTGTCTCGTAGGTCGTGGGAGAGTCCTTGGACTTCGGCGTACTGTGGCGTCGAACGGCGATTGTATTGCCGGTTGCGCATGTCCAGTGCTTTCTCGATCGTCGTAGCCTCCGAGAGAAAGTCTTGGACTGTCGGTGGTGGATTCCGCACCAGTCCGTCGAATAGCTCCTGCTTAACTCCCCGCATGAGCATGCGAACTTTCTTGTCTTCTGGCGTAGCGGGGTCGACGTGCCGGAATAATCGAGTCATTTCTTCAGTGTACATACCGATGCTCTCATTCGGGAGCTGCACACGGTTTTCCAACAAGGGTGCAGCTCTTTCTTTACGGACGGCGCTCGTGAAGGTGTCCAGGAATGCGGCTCGGAACAGGTCCCAGGTGGTTAGTGCACGCTCCCTATTCTCGAACCAGGTTCTGGCGCCGTCTTCAAGCGAGAAGTAAACATGGCGCAGCTTGTCGTCGCAGTCCCACTTGTTGAACGTAGCGACCCGGTCGTATGCCTCCAGCCAGCTTTCGGGGTCTTCACATGGCGAACCGCGGAAA
Source organism: Dermacentor silvarum (assembly GCF_013339745.2). Lineage (NCBI taxonomy): Eukaryota > Metazoa > Arthropoda > Arachnida > Ixodida > Ixodidae > Dermacentor > Dermacentor silvarum. Next base: position 22,164,627 of record NC_051156.1, on the reverse strand, counting down.
GTCGGCGGCTCCCTGGGTTGTTGCATTACGATTGCAGATGTTGGCGCAGAGGCTGTCATGGTAGCTGCTGCCGAGGTCGTGACTTTGGTCCTCTTGGTCGCTGTGGTCTTCTCGGGAAGAAGTCCGTACTCCGGCAGAAGTCCTTGCTGCCTAAGGCTAGCTCGCTGGTCCTTGGCGACGTTGGCGCTGTCCTCCGGTTTCGGGCTTGGATCACGGCTTTGCGGGGGCGTTCGCTGCATTAACGCTCTATCACCTCCACCAGATGTCACGTAGTAGTGACGCTGAAGTAAACAGTAGAAAAACTATGTATGACGAAACTGGTTGTTTATTGGGCGAACCTGTGCCCACAAAAGCAAGCTACACTCGAAGCACAACGAAAGCAGCGAACACAGTCTGCGGTCGTCGAAATCTGATCAGCGGCGAAACGCGTCGGGTTTTATACCTGAGTCATCGAAGGTTCCAGATTAATCCCTGATGCCCGCGTGTCTTCCAGAAAGTTCTAGACAATTCGCGTCGGTCATACAATCAGATAACATAAGCGTCGGTGAAAACAGGCAACGGAATGAAGCATCGATAACGTTCTAGAAACTTCCGATATAGGCGCGTCCTGCGCCGAGCGATAATGTTTAACATTTGTTAGCCGGTGGAAAGCGGCCGCCGGCGAAAGATAAACATGTATACGTGTCAATATCTACACGCAATTTTGCATTTTTTTCCCACAAAACTGTGTGCTGACAGGATTAAGCTGGTGTAAAATTAACTGCGATGTGAAAATAAGGTTTAGTTAGTGCTGTAGAGAAACATGTAACGTAACTTGTCTGTGGCAATCTTGCGTAGTACACACAAGAAACCAAACGATGCACAAAATACATTTACTTATAATGTCTAGTACAATCAATCATGAAAGAGATATGTACATGAAAAATTATATGTACTGTGTGGCGCCTGAAGGTTATGTTGAAAGACGAGATAAAAAAAAAATTCGCAAGGTAGGCTTGACACACAATTCGGGATAGTGAGAGTTTTTTTTATTTATTCATTACATGGGGGGGGGGGGGTTCAAGTGAGTACATCAACCTTATTACACACAATATAAATCGAAAACAAGAATGCAAACAAGAAAACACAACCGCGGGTAATATTAATCAAGATATCCAGCCAGAATACACCAGCTACCATCGAATACGTCGCATCAGCGAAACACATCGATGGCGAGTACAGAACATTTTATAAATAACCATTAGAACACTGACAACTACATTGAAAAAATAAACAACACTGCATACATACCGCGTACAAAAACCGTAAATGAAACTAAGACAGTCAAATACAGATTAGCAATGTTTTTCACTTCGAAAATATAGTCCATGATGATGTAAGGCTGTTGAATTTAACAGACGGCGCCCATCCTGTCGATTTCCCTCGTACTGGTCCTCTTCAAAGTGTTTCTAAGTACAAGTAAAAGAACAAAAGTTATTATTGATATGAAAAGTTGCCTTGTAAATACAGAGAACCCATTACAGTGCTTAAAAATAAATTTTTGCAGAAGTAATGCTGTATTACCTCGCTTCACACGTTTAGAAGAAATGCACAGGCTACAACAGACACCATGCCAGAAAGCGCCGAAACATTTTGGTCCCATGATGCCCCTTAACTCTACTACACCTGGGCATACCGTGCACAGGCATTTAAAGACCGTCACAGTACCCACTACGATCGGGAATGAGCACGAATGACCATCGGCTTACGAGCACCACGCTACAAATATATTCGTCTAAAAAATCAGCTATATAACGTAACAACCTGAGGTCCGCAAGATATCTGCTGAGAAATCAGAGAAAATCACAATGCTTCGCTTGCCACGTACCGCTCTCCCCAGAATAGCCGCAATAGCCGCAAATAGCCGCAAATGCCACAATAGCCGCTCTCCCCAGAAGAAGCACTGCGTTCTTTAGTCCGAAATAACCAGTAGCGAAAAAATAAACTGAGGAAAAAACGAGGAACAAGAGACACAGGATGTGTGCTTCGCGTGAAAAAGTAAAATAGGTGGTTTACATGACGATTTGTAGCTAATGTAAGACTATTTCGCGGTGAAGCATTTTCGTCAGTCCTTAAAATAAGGGTACTACTCGCATAGACTGCGCCGATCAAAACGGCAAAAGCCTATGCGACGCGCGCTCGCAAACCATAGGCTACTCAGACAGCATCGGTGCAGTGCTTAGTTCGTGAGCGAACGTAGGTACGTGAGCGAGGATCAGCGAATACTTTCTTATTTAAATGAAAAACACGGTGCGATAGTCGAAACTTTCTTGACACTTACCTCGCAAATGTAGGAGCTATCCGTTGCCTTCCAGTGATACCGCTTTACTTGGGCTTCCCATCTCTTCCTTCGCTCTGGGTCGCGCGGAAGCCTAAACAACGAAGCCCTTTACGCGACGATCCGGTGCACTTGGGAACACAACAGCCCGCGTCATGTCGACTCGATGCACTTGACAAGCTTGTCATTCATGAGGCTGAACACTGACCAGCAAGTAGACGCGTCAGCGAAGCATCCGCGCGCACTGTGTCTCGAACTAAGACTAGAATATGGTCGAGTGGGACGAGCGGCTGGGGCGGCGCATGCTTTGCAGTGAAGCGCCCGACGTGGAAAAATACTGGGGCGGCGCTACGATCGAAGTGAATTGGGCCGCATCAAGGTCGCGCCGTTGGAAACTGCTGGCGATACTGCTCGGCAGGGTCATTCGTACTACTTCGCGCGCTGGTATTTGCGTTCAGACCGCTCAAATGGGGTTCATAATTGCATATGACATGTATTTATGCCTTAAGAATAAATTACTTTCTTTCTCTTCTTTATTTATTTTTTATTATTTTTTAATACCGCTCGGTCATTGCGCGTGCATTGCGGCCGCAGTGTCGGCTTTCATTCTACTATGTTATTGCACGGTTCCCTTCGGAGAAAAAATATTTTCTCGTTCTTCAAGCAGCATGTATCTCTCGTGTGTATTGCTGCGCATAAAGTTTTCCATCAGTAGGTCCTGCGAAACGCAGGAGAAACATATGCAACCTTCCTGCTTGCCGCTTCAAACAAATAAAACATAGCTGCCCCATCCGGCGCCTTGTCCTCAGATTTACTGCAAGTACTGTTATAGAAAAAAAAAAAGCTGCAGCGCAACATTTAGTTCAAATTTTCGCCTTTCTGGCGTAAGAGAATGCGGAGTAATCGGTAAGGGATCATTTATTGCAGTCGGACCTCGAGCGCCGAAAACGGTTTTAGTTAAATCAAAGGGGAATTTTATTAGACAATAATATAAAAAATGCGTACAAAGATATTTGGTCCCATAGCCTAAAGCGGCCATTATATATGCTAATCTTTCGCCGTAAGCCGTACGTGGAATTTTTTTTCCAGTTGATACTTAAAAAAAAAGAAAAAAAGAAAAGAAAAGAAAGCCTGCGCGGTAGCCTAATTAGTGGCTATATAGTATAGTGGATACGGTCTTGAGCTCGCGGGTTCAGTCCAGGTCGCGGAACGAAATGGAAAAAGACTCGTGTACTTCTATTTAGGTGCGCGTTAAAGAACCCCAGGTGGCAAAAACTATATAAACCGGGTGCCTTAATCATATCGCGGTTTTGCCACGTAAAACCGAAGAATTTGCTTATATTAAAAAAAGAAAAAGCAGGTGGCTGCGTTCTTCGGCTTATTTCTGGGGGTGTCAACAACATAAATTAATCTCGAGTCTGATTTCCAAGAAAAACATGTTACGCTTATCCTACATTTCATGCATAAATGGAATGCCGTTCCCAAATGTATGACCGCTTAACTCACCAGCTTGTGTATTATAAACGGCTGCTTTCAGTTATTCGGTGCACTATCATGACGACCATAATGAAACAAAGGAACGGCATGTCTCACATACAAGTAGAGATATGTGCAGATGTGTTGCGTTCGTTGAAGAAGATAAGTGTGGCACCACACGGGGCACTCAGTTTTAATGGGTTGAAAACACGGTGAGACTGTCAAAAATCCTTGTCTGAATCAAGTTAGCAGATTTACAGGCTGCCCTAAAACGGGGCGTTTATATTGATTGAGAGCTAGGAACTTGTTAAGCAGGCCTTATTACCACCCGTACATTAATTCTCTCACAGTCACTCACCTTTGAGACTTCAATAATGCTGTTATGCGTTACATTCGAACGGAAACGACTATTCGGCGTCGTACACACTTGCGCGCGCGCGCGCACACACACACACACACACACACACACACACACACACACACACACACACACACACACACACACACACACACACACACACACACACACACACACACACACACACACACGCGCACACACGCACACACACACGCACACACACACGCACACACACACGCACGCACGCACACACGCACGCACACACACACACACACACACACACACACACACACACACACACACACACACACACACACACACACACACACACACACATATATATATATATATATATATATATATATATATATATATATATATATATATACAGGGTGTTTCAGCGAACACTTTCAAAATTTATTTAAGGTTGCCTGTGGCAGATAGCTAGCACAATTCTAGTTGATGAGCTAGTCTACTCGAAGAGGCGGACATTACTTGCACAAGAAATTGTAATGCATAATCGAATAATTAACAGAAATTCACTAATTAAGTTTTTAACTAATTACCTGATGGCCCATATTGCAATTTACAAAGTGTAGCCATGGAGTTCGGAAGGCGGATTCACTTAGAATTAATTCTCAGGATGACACCAGTTTCGAGATAATAATCCCCGAACTTTGCGGAAAAATGCATTGGCGTTCCAGTTAATTTTGTGCTTCAATGCAAAAAGCGACGTTTTCTTAAGAACCTAACTGGAACAGAGACGACGGCGGCGGACTGAGGAGGGATATCGGTAACTTCGGCCACAATCATTTTTGTAGGCGTCACAGGATCTTGGACCATGGCTGCAGTGGAAGGAAACGACAACTCCACCTCGGCGCGGGCGCAGTCAATGATGGCATTGTTAGACGAAAGGAAATCCCAGCCTAGAATGACATCGTGGGAGCAGGACGGCAGGACAACGAACTCAATGACATGAAGAGATTCCGCGATTACAACACGAGCAGTGCAGGCTCCCAAAGGTTCGACAGGCTGTGCGCTCGCAGTACTCAAATACAGTCCGGAAAGCGACGTCGTCACTTTTCCTATCCGTCGGCAAAGTCCTGCGCGTAACACCGAGATTGCTGCGCCCGTATCGACCAGTGCAAATGTTGGAATCCCTTCGACGTATACCTCAATTACGTTGTAGGGGTGATTTCGAGGCCTTGGGTAAAGCGAAGGGGACGCAGTTCTCGCCTCGGGAACTGCGACACTTAGATTCCCTGAGGCAGAGGGCTTGGCCGGCGTCTCATCGGTGAGATGGAACGGCGGCGTGGGGATGGCGAACGACGAGAAGTGTAGGGAACAGGGGTTTCATCTGGCGGCACAGGGGATTGTAGCCGTCGAGGGGCGTAAGTGTTCATGGGTCAGCGGTAATCATAAGTAGGCTGCATAAGGCGTCGACAAAAGCGGGCAACGTGTCCCGGAATACCACAATGGTAGCAAATTAGGCGGTTGTCGGCTGTGCGCCAAGGATTTGGCTGGCGTGGTAGCTGTGGTGCAGGCGGCGAAAAGGGAATCGGGGGCGGTCGCGCAACAGCTTGGAGAGGTGGAAGTGGAGCGAAGGGCGGCCTTGCAGCGACGTCAGCGTATGTCAAGGGCGCCGCGACTGTAGGCGGTGGAATAGCAGCTGGCAGGCACTCAGCGACTTGCTCCTTGATGATGGTCTGTAACCCCCGTGTCAGTGGGGAGTGTGGTTGCGCGTTCGTAAAGGGCACCAGGGAAAGCTGCCGAGCAACTTCTCGCACGAACTCCTTTATCTGGTGCATTAGAGGCGACTCGTCAACACCTAGCGTCAGACCTGAGACAGGGACGAATTCTGAGGGCGGGTGTCGTGTGACAACTCGCTGCCTTCGAAGTTCGTCGTAACTTTGATACAGCGCAATGACGACAGACACTGTCTGGAAGGCGTCGTCCTCAATTCCCTTGAGGATATGCCGGATCTTCTCGGCGTCTGGCATCGTTGCACAGATTAACGACGTCTTCGATATAGCTGGTGAAATTCTCACCTGGTTGCTGGGCGCGTCCGCGCAGGCGTTGTTCGGCCTGAAGTTTACGTACAGCAGGACGACCAAAGATTTCCGTCAAGTTGGTCTTGAACGCCGACCATGTCGAGATGTCGGATTCGTGGTTACGATACCACAAGTGCGCAACGTGGCTCAAGTAGAAAATTACGTTGTTGAGCTTTTCCCTATCGTCCCAGTGGTTGTGCCTGCTGACTCTGTCGTACGAGGCGAGCCAGTCCTCGACGTCCTGATCACCGGTACCCGCAAAAATCGCAGGATCGCGCTGACGCTGCACGCCAGGACAGATGACAGTTGGTGCCGTGACTGCAGCTTCTTGGGCTGGATCGTCAGGCATGGTTCGAGAAGACTGGGCTGGATCGTCCGGCATGGGCCGAGATGATTGAAGGGTTCGGCTTCGAAGTTCCAGCGTTGATGGAGTCGTACCCAGCACTCTCCACCAAATGTCAAGGTGTTTATTGACAGGATTGAGAGGTCGAACTCGGTGCGGCAGACAGAACCCTGCGAGCAGTCAGGACAAGCCCCGTGCGTAAACGCGTTGGTGATGCGCCTGACTGACCGGCACTTCTTCGTCGTATTTCATACACCGGAGATGCACCTGGCTAACCGGCACTTCTTCTTCCTTAAATTATTTTCAATAAAGTTTTTACTCACTCACTCACTCGCTGCGCGGACGTTGGCGGACGTCCAGTTTTTCTCGCACGTCTTTGCAGTAAATTTTTTTAATGTAGTTGCTTTGGTGTGCCCAAGACTCTTGACGGCCCGTACCAAATGTAGTTTTAGCCAGGTGAACTGCTGTTTTTACCACTGTCTTCTAAAGTAACTGGTATCTCTGCAACATGAAGCTACGTAAGAAAATTTTATTATTGATATCGTGTCATTTTACGTGCGCTTCTTGTTGGTGGATATTGATGAGGGACAATTTTCGAAGGAAACAATATTAGAGTGAAATAAACCAGGTTTACTAACTGCGTGGCTTGAAGAATGACCAATGTATTTCTAGGTAGTTAAATCAAAAGGGTACATAGAGATATATATTCCCCATATACATATATGTAAGGCAAAAAATAACAAATATGTTAAATGCAGTAATTCAACAAGTAAAACAATTTTCATAGCAGGCATAACCATCCTATATATATATATATATATATATATATATATATATATATATATATATATATATTGTAAAGGGGTTGACTGAGCAATTCAGGGGGCAGCGTCTGTTCGTAACCGAGCAGGCAGGTGACGCAGAGCAGGAGGGCTGGTTGCCCGAACGGCTCACACTCGTGCTCAGCACTGGCGATCCGGCTGGCCCACTGGTTGCACTGGAGGCATTATACAGTCGATCTGGCTGGCCTTGTACTTGTGCTCTTCTTCTTCATTACAATTACCCCCGGTGCAAAAGCGGAGCCATCCTGGCGACTTACGATGTGGAGACGAGCGGGTCATAGAATGGTTTCAGGCGGTGAACGTGGACAACATCCCGTCCACGGCGGCGCTTGTCGGATGTCGGTGTAAGCGGCTGTATGCCATAGTTGACCGGAGAGGTGCGTTCGACGATGCGGTATGGTCCATCATACTTCGAGATAAGTTTTGTGGAAAGTCCAGGCGTGGTAGAAGGCACGGATAACAAGACAAGTGTGCCGGGAGCGAAGTTCGGATTCGTAGCATCGCCATCACGATTGGCTTTTTGCCGTTGTTGGTCTTCGGAGGTGAAATGTCGGGCTAATTGACGGCACTCCTCGGCGTATCGGGCGACGGCTGAAACGGGAGCACACTATGACACGTCTGGTGCATAAGGCAAAACAGCATCGATGGTATGGGAAGGATCGCGACCGTAGAGGAGGAAGTACGGGGAAAATCCTGTAGTACTTTGGATAGCCATATTGTATGCGTACGTGACAAATGGGAGGATGATGTCCCAATTTGTATGCTCTGATGAAACGTACATGGCGAGCATATCACCTAGGGTGCGATTGAAACGCTCCGTAAGCCCGTTAGTTTGAGGGTGGTACGCCGTCGTGGCCCGGTGAACTATGCGGCATTGAGCAAGCAGAGCTTCAACCACCTGCGACAAAAACACGCGGCCTCTATCGCTCAGCAGTTCCCGAGGTGGGCCATGACGAAGAATGAAACGATGGAGCAGAAAGGATGCAACGTCACTGGCGGTTGCTGCTGGTAGAGCGGCGGTTTCGGCATAGCGTGTAAGGTGATCAACTGCGACAATTATCCATCGCTTGCCAGCTGCTGGTAGAGCGGCGGTTTCGGCATAGCGTGTTAGGTGATCAACTGCGACAAGTATCCATCGTTTGCCAGCAGGTGTTAGCGGTAGCGGCCCGCACAGGTCGATTTCCACACGGTCGAAGGCACGAGCAGGGCACGGAAGCGGCTGTAATAAACCGTGGGTCGGATGAGGCGGAGATTTGCGGCGTTGGCATTGCGGGCACGAGCGGACGAATTTTTGGACAAAAGTAAACATTCCTCGCCAGTAGTAACGTTGCCGCAGGCACTCATACGTCTTCAAAACGCCGGCGTGTGCACATTGTGGGTCAAATAAGGAAAGACGCGCACATGTCGGAACGCAAAGTCCTAGGGATAACTAGGAGCCACTTGCGACCATCGGGCTGGTAGTTGCGTCGATACAATAGGTTATCCCGGACAGCAAAACGGGCAGCTTAGCGACGCACGGAGCGGGACATGGGAGATGCTGGCGAGCCAGAAAGGAGATTCAAAAGAGAGGCCACCCAAGGATCCTTGCGCTGTTCTGATGCGAAGGTGTCGATGTCGACCGACAACACCGTCTCAAAGGTGGAGAGGGAGGCAGTGTCGGCTGGCAGCGAAGAGCGGGACAGAGCGTCAGCGTCAGTGTGCTTACGGCCTGAGCGGTAGATGACGTGTATGTCGTATTCTTGAATGCGAAGAGCCCAGCGAGCAAGGCGTCCAGACGGGTACCTTAAAGAGGATAACCAACAAAGGGCGTGATGGTCAGTAACCACATTGAATGGTCTGCCGTATAAATAAGGGCGAAACTTCCCGAGTGCCCAAAGCATTCTTTGGGCACAAAGATGGCCAGGCATTCTTTTTCTGTGACGCTATAATTGCGTTCGGCTTTGGTCAGCGCCCGACTGGCGTAAGCAACGACGTACTCGGAGTAGCCAGGCTTGCGCAGCGCAAGAACAGCGCCAAGGCCAATATCACTGGCATCCGCATGCACTTCAGTTGGGGCGGTGGGGTCGTAGTGTCGCAGTATAGGCGGAGACGTCAGGAGACGGCGCAAAGTCACGAACGCGGTGTCGCATGCAGGAGACCAGGAGGATAGGTCGTTGGCGCCACTTAAGAGTTGTGTCAGAGGTGATATAATCGAGGCAAAATTGCGAGCAAAGCGTCGGAAGTAAGAACAGAGGCCGATGAAGGCGCGGAGTTCTTTGAGCGTCTTAGGTTTAGGAAACTCTACTACAGCGCGAAGTTTTGATGGGTCGGGGCAAATGCCGTCTTGGGATACGACGTGACCTAGAATCGTAAGCTTGCGCGCGGCGAACTGGCACTTTTTCAAGTTTAGTTGCAGGCCTGCGTTGGTGAAGGACGTCAACACTTGCCTAAGGCGGAGAAGATGCGTGCTGAAATCAGGGGCGAACACAACGATGTCGTCGAGGTAGCATAAACACGTGCTCCATTTTAGGCCACGCAAGATATTGTCCATCATTCGCTCAAACGTAGCAGGTGCATTGCATAGGCCAAATGGCATCACATTAAATTCGTATAAACCATCTGAAGTAATGAATGCGGTTTTTGGGCGATCAACTGCTGACATAGGGGCCTGCCAGTAGCCCGAGCGTAAATCCAACGAAGAGAAGAATTCAGCACCTTGCAAGCTGTCCAGAGCGTCGTCAATGCGCGGTAGAGGGTACACGTCTTTTCGCATTATCTTATTAAGACGGCGATAATCGATGCAGAACCGAATGGAACCATCTTTTTTTTGTGACCAGAACCACCGGTGATGCCCACGGGCTATGGGAAGGTCGAATGACGCCGCGCTGAAGCATGTCGTCGACGTGCTCACTGATCACCTGACACTCCTTGGCCGAGACGCGGTACGGGCGCTGCCGCAAAGACGCGTTGGAGCCAGTGTCGATGTGGTGGCTGACGGTTGACGTGCGGCCCAGAGTAGGCTGAGCGACATCAAAAGAAGAACGGAACTGGGCAAGCAGGTGAAGAAGCTGGGAGCGCTGCTCGGAAGTAAGGTCGTCGGCAATGAAAGGTGTGAATAAGTCAGGTGATGGTGGAGCAGAAGTGGAAAGTGCACAGAAGTCAGAGAGGTCTGCATGCGAAGCATCCGGCACGTCGGTAATAAACATGTCATCAAGAGGCTGAACACGGCTAAGTGCTTCGCCGCATAGAGCCTTCAGGGCTGTAGGAAGGGGATTGCAGACAACGATGGAGCTAAAACCGGCTGAAATGTCAAGCGTGGCGAAAGGGAGGGGAACATCTTTGCGGGTGATGAAGAGTTCCGAAGGAGTGAAGAGGACAGCGCCTTCAGAGACAGCGCCACGGAAGACGGGAACAATGGCAGAGAAGTACGGCGGTATGTTGATGTCTTCCCGAAGGACTAGCTTAGCGGGAAGAGAAGTGGCGTCGACGAGGGGCACGTCACACAGAGGCGATAATTTGACTTCAGCACGCGCACAGTTGATGACGGCGTTATTTCGCGAACGAAAATCCCACCCAAGTATGACGTCGTGAGAGCATGACTGCAGAACCACAAACTCCACAATATAGAGAATGCCGTGAATAATAACTCTAGCTGTGCATGCTGCTGAAGGCCGAACTGGCTGGGCGCTTGCTGTGCGAAGAGAAAACCCAGAGAGTGGCGTCGTAACTTTTCGTAAAGCGCGAGAGAGGCGTTCGTTTAGGACAGACACGGCTGCTCCAGTATCAATTAGCGCAACGGCAGAGACGCCGTCAACAGTACGGTCGACAACGTTCGCAGGCTACAATGGAGGACTTGTACAGATCGATGGCGACGCAGTTCCTGCCTCCTGAACTGCGGCGCTCAGTTTTCCTCTTGCGTGGGTGAAGGGCGCCGACGCATTTATTTATTTATTTTATTATACCTCAAGGGTCCCGTTAGGGACATTACATGAGGGGTAACGCTCATTGTCCCCGCTCATCGGGGACAATGAGCGGCGACGCGGGGAAGGTGAACGATGTGTAAGGACCGGGCGCTCAGCTGGTGGCCTGTTCGACTGCCGACTAAAAGAAGCGTCGTGGAAAGGTTGCACGTCGGCGTAGGGAGGCGACTGCGCAAAGCCATCAGACTGCAGCATGCGGCGGCGGCAGAGTCGTGCAACATGGCCGGGAATACCGCAGGCATAACATATGCGCCTGTTGTCTTACGTGCGCCAAGGATTAGCAAAGGCAGGAGCAGGTCGATGAACGGGATGATGAACGGTGGTAGCGGCCGTGGATGCAGCGCAACGAGTGGTTGATGAGGAGGCTGCGCGGCGACGGATGCGTAAGTCAGTGGCGCTGCGACAGGGGACTGCTGATGCTGCAATGGTAGAGCCTCAGCAACTTGGTCTTCAATAACCCGCCGGAGCGTCGGGGCGAGCTGTGTAGGAGGCTGTTGCGGCAGCGGCTGCTGTTGGGGTAGCTCAGCGAAGGGTAGCAGAAAAAGCTGACGTGCAACTTCCTCCCGCACGAAAGCTTGGATTTGTGAGAGCAGGGGGGAGCGATCAGAGAAGACTGTCAAGGAAGAGAGGGACTCGTCAGCCACTGAGGGGCGCCTGGTCAAATCGCGTTGTCTCCTCAACTCGTAGTAGCTTTGGCACAAGTTTATGGGCTCTGCTACGGTGCGCGGGCTCTTGGCGATCAACATTTGGAAAATGTCATCGGCGATGCCCTTCAAAATGTGTTTCAGTTTGTCATTTTCGGGCATTGAAGCATCCACACGTTTGCATAGGTCGAGAAGCTCTTCGATATAACAGGTGAATGTTTCACCGGGTTGTTGCGCTCGCTCTCGTAACCGCTGCTCGGCGCGCAACTTGTGGACGGCGGGGCAACCGAAAACTTCAGCCAAACTGGTCTTGAACGCTGACCAGGACTGAAAGTCGGCTTCGCGATTTTTAAACCACAGGTGAGCCACTCTCGCAAGATAGAAGATGACGGCATTTAACTTGGCGGTATCGTCCCATCGATTGTGCACGCTCACCCGTTCGTAGGTAGACAACCAGTCATTGACATCCTGCTCATCCGTACTGCTGAAAACCGCGGGATGGCGGAGCGGGAGACCGCCAGAGCAGGCAACGGAGGGTGGCGGCGACGTCGGCTGGGGTGAGTCAGGCATGACGGGAGGCAGAGTCCGAGACCGGTGTTCCAGGGTGTAGATGTTCTTGAATACCCAGCACCTTCCACCAATTGTAAAGGGGTTTACTGAGCAATTCAGGGGGTAGCGTCTGTTCGTAACCGAGCAGGCAGGTGACGCAGAGCAGGAACGGCTGGTTTCCAGAACGGCTCACACTCGTGCTCAGCACTGGCGATCCGGCTGGCCCACTGGTTGCACTGGAGGCATTGGACAGTCTATCTGGCCGGTCTTGTACTTGTGTTCTTCTTCTTCATTACAATATATATATATATATATATATATATATTGCCACCTGTGGAAATATATATAGTGGGTCGAGGGCAAGAGTGGGTTGAGCCCAAGAGAACAACGAAGACCGCGCGCCCCTTTTCCCTGCTCGAGCCCGCCCCGACGGTCGCGTCTTCCAAGAGCCAGCTGCTGTACGGTTATTAAACCTTCAGGACTACTTCTCGAGGCTCGTGACAAGCTGGTGGAGGTGCTGCGTAAGCGTCCTCACGGATGTTGCAGACCCCTACAAGGATCCGCGCTACGAACCCAGTGCCTGTCGACACTCCCGTGCATCGGGCCAGCCGCAGGATCAGGGGACTGTCCCCAGAAGTCGTCGACGCTACAGTTCCCACCACATCAACCGGTATGACCAGCGCTTCCCTTCAAACCGCCCCAACCGGTACGGGAAGCACGATATTGAACCGGTACACACTTGAGAGCCCACGGATCCCGAAGACGTTTCATAGCACAGTGTTCGAAGACGTCGAAGACTGGATGGTCGACTTCGAAAGCGTGGCGTCCGTGAACGAATGGAACGACATGGAAAAACTCCGACACGTGTACTTCTACCTGGAGGATGGCGCGTACGTGGTTTCAGAACCGCGAGGAGCAACTGACGTCGTGGCGCGAGTTTTGTCGTCAGCTCTTGGAGACCTACACCAGTGCTAATCGCCACGAACGAGCGGAACGAGCGGTTCAGGCCCGCGTCCAGTTGCCAAAGGAAACTAGCTGTGACCACGTACGTCGAAGACATGACTCGCCTCTTCCGACGAGCGGATCCAAGAACGACGGAGGAGAAGAAGTTACGTCATCTGATGCGCGGGGTCAAGGAGCAACTCTTCGCTGGTCTCGTACGGAGCCCTCCGAAGACGGTCGCGGAGTTCTTGTCCGAGGCCGTGACCATGGAAAAGATGCTTCTGCATCGCTCGAACTTGTATGAGCGGCAAGTGAACAGCATGTCTCCTGCTGACATTTTCACGGCCATAGGAAGCAACGGCGACTCTCTGCGAGAACTCATCTGCTCTGTAGTGCGTGAAGAGTTGCAAAAGGCCGCCGTAACACCGCAACATACGGTAAGCTCCCTAGCGAGCATTATCAAGGACGAACTGCACCAGGCGCTCCGTGACACCTTGCCTCCTGCTAACGCTGCGGCAGTACCTCCTGAATACCCCCGTGCAACCTACGCGGAAGCCCTGAAGCGCCCTGCTTCCTCCCCGCCGCTATTCGTTCGGGCTCATCCTACGGTGTCAGTTCAGTCGGTGCAGCCGATACCGTACTACGACGCTGGGTACACGCCGCCGCCCGTTGTTCATGCCGCTCCATTTGCCCATCGTTCGGAGCAAGCGGTTCACTACGTCGACGATAGACGCCAACCCCCTCGGAAGTCGGATATTTGGCGCACACCCGATCATCGGCCTCTGTGCTTCCACTGCGGTAAAGCTGACCAGTTGTGCCGCCAGTGCCCATACCGGCGCCTTGGGATTCGCGGCTTTTCCTCATACTCGCCGCCGCCCCGATACGGCCAGCGACCCCGGAACATTCAGGAATACCTGTCCCAGCAGCGCTTGCCACCGCCTGCCAGGCGGCAGTCGCGTTCGCCGTCTCCGAGACGATTTTCACCTCCGCCCCAGCGGTATTCTCCCGAGCGTCGACCAGTCCCCGCCGGGAAAACTAACTGAGGCGATCTTTGGGGGCGAGGTCGCTGACGGTCGAAGCGCTGAAGACCTCCGACGGACGCAGTTACGGAAAGATACCGATCCGACATCACCTGCAGCTGAACGGGACGACCGGCTTTCGCTCGATATACCAGTTACTGTTGACGGTTATGCCGTTAGTGCTTTAGTGGACACCGGCGCAGACTACACGATACTAAGCGGGAAAATAGCAACGCAACTGAAGAAAGTGATCACGCCCTAGATTCGGACGGCTGGCGGCCACCTCGTTACTCTACTGGACGCCTGCACGACTAGAGTTGAGATTCAAAGATCTACATTCGTAGCGAGCTGCCTTGTCTTACGCGAATGCTCCCGTGACGTTATTCTTGGGGTTGACTTCCTGCAGGAGTACGGCGCGATTATCGATCTTCAAGAGCGTCGTATCACTTTCTCTGCCGAACGAGCAATCGACGTGCAAGACGGCCAACGGCGCGACGACGTACTTCGTGTTTCTGCAGACAGTGTAACGCTTCCTCCACGAGCCAGTGTCCTCGTCGACGTCACATGCTGTGGCTTACGCGATGGCGAAGCGGTGGCCGAAAGTAACTTGGAACACCTACTGAAGCAAGGTGTTTGTGTGGCTCAAAGTGTTATACAGATTTGTGCTGGTCATTCGCAATTGCTTGGTACCAACTTTAGGTACGAGCACCGACACCTGTTCTGCGGCACTTCGTTAGCGTTTGCAGACGCAGTAGCAAACGTTAACAACTGTTTAACGTCAGAAGTAGTGGAGACAGCAGACACGTCTCTGGGCCATCTCGACATCAATTCTGAACTGTCCACCGATAGCCAGACAGCATTGCGGAAGCTCTTGCTTGAATTCAGGACCTGCTTCGCACATTCTTCCAAGGTACGCCAGACTTCCGTCACTAAACACAGGATCATCACGTACGAAGACACACGCCCGATACACCAGCAGCCTTACCGCATGTCGGCAAAAGAACGCGAAGCCATACGTACGCAAGTCCGGGAGATGCTTGTCGATGGCGTCATCGAACCTTCCAACAGCCCGTGGTCGTCTCCGGTCGTTCTTGTCAAATAGAAAGAATGAACGCTACGCTTCTGTGTCGACTACCGCAAGCTCAACAACGTGACTAAAAAGGACGTGCACCCGCTGCCGCGTATCGAAGACTCGTTAGATCGACTACGGCGGGCCCAGTACTTTTCTTCTCTCGATTTAAAAAGCGGGTACTGGCAAATCGAGGTAGACGAACGCGACCGCGAGAAAACAGCCCTTGTGACTCCAGATGGGCTCTATCAATTTCGAGGCTTGTGTTCAGTCCCGGCTACTTTCCAGCGAATGATGGACACTGTCCTTACTGGACTGAAGTGGCAGGCCTGTCTTGTGTACCTGGATGATGTGGCCATCTTCTCTGAAACGTTCGAGGAGCATCTTCACCGCCTACGGAGTGTGCTAGAAGCCATCCTATCGGCAGACCTCACACTTAAGCCCGAAAAGTGCCACTTTGGTTATGAAGAGCTCAAGTTCCTCGGGCATGTAGTAAGCGCCAAACGGGTCCGACCCGATCCAGACAAGCTTGCCGCTGTGGCCGCGTTTCCAGCTCCTGCCGATAAGAAGGCCGTCCGGCGCTTCCTGGGTTTGCGCGCCTACTATCGCCGGTTTATTAAAGGCTTCTCTAAGATATCGGAACCCCTGACTCGCCTTACAAGGGACGATACGCTATTTGTGTGGCATAATGAGCAACAGGCGTCTTTTGCTGAATTACGACAGCAATTCAGCAAAAGGCGCATTGGTCCGTCCCTTCAAAGTAGTGACGGACCACCGGCTATGTATGCCAGGCTAACCCCACCTGCTTCAACAACATCACCACCACCACCACCACCACCACCACCTAGTGACGGACCACCATGCCCTTTGTTGGTTGGTAAGCATGCGCGACCCTTCAGGACGACTTGCACGGTGGAGCTTGCGGCTACAGGAATTTGACATCACCATCGTTTATAAGTCTGGACGTAATCATGAAGACGCTGACACGCTGTCCCGCGCACCCATTGATCCTGCCAGTCGGGAAACAGAGGATGATGACGGCTTCCTGGGTGCCATGAGTTCGTCGGACTTGAGCAGACGGCAGCGTGACGACGCTGAGATTCGACCGATCATCGATCATTTAGAGGGCCGCGACACAACCATACCACGCCATCTGTCCCGCTCGCTGACGTCCTTCTGTCTGCGAGACAACGTGCTGTATAAGAAGAATGCTCGTTCGACCAGCCGTGCTTACCTCCTGGTGGTTCCAAGGGACATGCGCGACGACGTCCTCTTCGCTTGCCATGACGAACCGACATCTGGTCCTTTAGGCTTTTCACGACCACTCGCTGGAGTAAGCGAAATGTACTATTGTCCCGGGCTTTCGGCAAGCGTCAAACAGTACGTTAAATGCTGTCGTGAATGCCAGCGCCGGAAGACACCATCCGTTAAACCGGCTGGCTTACTCCAGCCAACTGAAGCATCTCACACGCCTTTCGACCAAGTCGGCATGGACAATCTTGGACCGTTTCCTCTGTCTGCCGACGGCAACAAATGGGTGATCGTCGCGGCGGATTATTTAACACGCTATTCTGAAACGCAGGCGATCCCACGAGCGACGGCCTCAGAGGTAGCGCAATTCTTTATGCGCCACATCGTCTTGCGTCACGGTGCTCCCTCCACTGTAATAACAGACAGAGGGACAGCATTCACAGCGCAGCTTATGGACGAAGTTTTTGAATAGAGCAACACCAGGCATCGCAAGACGACCGCGTACCATCCGCAGACCAACGGACTTACCGAGCGACTGAATAAGACGGTCACAGACATGCTCGCAATGTACATTGACGTCCAACACAAATCGTGGGATCGGATCTTGCCTTACGTGACCTCCGCGTATAACACCGCCGTGCAAGAGACGACGCGCTTCACGCCCTTTCGCCTTCTCTACGGTCGCGAAGTCCAGACGATGCTGGACGCTATGCTGCGATGTCAAGACGCTGACCTATTGACAACTGACGCCGAGGAATTTGCAGAGCGTGCTGAGGAAGCTCGGCAGCTCGCGCGGCTGCATATCGGCCAGTAGCAGCAGGCAGACGCACGATGCTACAACATCCGCCATAGGCACGTGTCCTACAACCCCAGGGACCAAGTTTGGGTGTGGGCCCCCGTTCGCCGTCGTGGCCTCAGTGAAAAGCTGCTCAGTCGGTATTTCGGTCCGTATAGAGTGCTCCGCCGCGTCAGTGACGTAAACTACGAAGTTGTTCCGGACACAACATCGCAGACACGGAGTAGGACACAAAGACAACCGAGCTCAGACATAGTTCATGTTGTGCGCATGAAGCCGTACATTGCGCGTCTGTAACTTTTGTTTTGTTTTCATTTTTTTCTCTTATTGCCTTCTTTGTTTCTACTTTTCATTTATCTTCGGGAGCTTGTTTCTTCGTTCATTGACTGTGTCGACGTGACGTTTACTTTTTTTTGTGTACTTTCGCTTTGCCTGCCTTCTTCTTTGTCTTCTACGCCTATTTTTGTTTAGCATCGAGGTGATGCTTTTGTTCGGAAGGGGGGATATTGCCACCTGTAGGTAGTGGGTCGAGGGCAAGAGTGGATCGAGCCCAAGAGAACCACGAAGCCCGTGCGCCCCTTTTCGAGCCAGCCCCGATATATATATATATATATATATATATATATATATATATATATATAGGAAAATCAGAAGCACAACTTCGCGGTTATCTTAGGTTTAATATTTTCCCAACAGTTTCGGTCGGTGGACCGACCTTTTTCAAGGGCCATGCTCGGTTTCAAGGGCTCGGGTCTCGCTTCGGCGCGAGACCCGAGCTCGAGCTGCTGATGCCAAAAGCTTGGACTGTGCCTGAACAGCCACTTGCGATTCCTCGGACGCGTTTCAATAAATCCCCCTTTCATTTGGTGGAGGTGCGGGGTAACCTCGAACACTGGAACTCCGAAGCCGGATGCTACCCCCTGCTACGACCATGCCTGATGACACCGCCCAGGAAGATACACCTCAGCCTCCAGCGGTCATCGTTTCTGGTGTGTTGCGCCAGCGTGATCCTGCCATCTTAAGCGGCACCGATGATCATGACGTGGAGGATTGGTTGTCATCGTACGAGCCGGTAAGCCGGCTTGATAAGTGGGACGACGCCACAAAGTTGCAGAACGTGTTGTTTTACTTAACCGGTGTCGCGAACGTCTGCATGGTTCCGAAACCACGAACACGATTTCAGCGCATGGACTGCATTTAAGACCAGTTTTGCAGAAGTGTTCGGGCGTCCCGCTGTGCGCAAGCTTCGCGCTGAACAACGCCTACGTGGGCGCGCGCAACTTCACGGTGAAACGTTCACCAGCTATATCGAAGATGTCATTGACCTGTGTAGGCGGGTGAATTCGTCAATGGCTGAACAGGACAAGATAAAACACATAAGAAAGGCATTGATGAGGACGCCTTTCAAATGTTGTTAGCGAAGGATCCGCGTACCGTGGTTGACGTTATCAATTTGTGCCAAAGTTTTTACGAGCTACGGAAACAACGCATGTTAGTTCGACGCCCACCACCCACGGAAGATTCGCTAGCAGCATTGGTTATTGGAGACAACCAGACAACTTTGCTGACGCATATAAAATAATTTGTGCGGGAGGAGGTTCCGCGACAGCTCCCCATTTCGCCGACCATGGAGAAGCCTTCTCTTTGGTTCCAGCGATCCGGCAAATGATTCAAGAGCAAGTGACCGCAGCTCTTCCTTCTCCGTCTGAGCTGGCTCCCGTGGCCGCACCTCTGACGTATGCTGAGGTGGCTGCACGGGCTCCTCGCCTACAGGTGTTCTCTCCTTCGCCTTCAGCGCCTCACCCGCTCGGCAGCCTGCGGCTCACATCTTCGGTGCACAACAGCAGGGTACAAATCCTTGGCGCACTGCTGATAACCGCCCCATATGCTACACCTGCGGCACCCGTGACATGTAGCGCGCTTCTGCCTCTTCCCGGCCTTCATGGGCACCGCGCGAGCCCCCAGCTACGGATTCCGACCATGTCGTATGCCACAACAGCCGCCACCGGAAGTCTACGTTACTGATGACCTACCAGCTACGTAGTACTAGCCATTTGGTGCTCGTCGCTCGCCTTCCCCTCGCCGCCGCTCCCTCTCACCTATGCGTCGTCGGCCCAGCGCCAGTACTGAGGCGGAAAACTGATTTCCGCAGTTCCTGAGGCACGAACTGCGTCGTCGTCGGAAAATCGAAGTCCTCGCTTCTCCCCCGCTAACGTTATTGAAGTGTCAGTGGATGACATCAAATCTTTTGCGCTCGTCGATACAGGTGCCGCCATATCCGTGATTAGTGAAAAGCTTTGCCGTTTATTACGTAAAGTGACCATGACGCCTTCGGTAATATCGCTTCGAACAGCCACCGCTCAACAAGTTCAGCCCGTCGCTATGGGCACTGACAGGGTGCTGATTCGAGACATTTTGTACTCGATTGAATTCTTTGTGCTAACCTGTTGCTCCCACGATGTGATTCTCGGCTGGGATTTTCTGTCGCGCCATCATGACGCCATTGATTGCGCACGTGGTGAGGTTCAGTTCTCCGTTCTGTGTGATTTACCATCTCACGACTTGCAAGTTCCTGATGTTAGCAGAATCTGCGTAGCTTCAGATACTGACCTTCCTCCTCGCAGTGCTGTATTTGTCCCTCTTTCATGCACATCGCTTGCCGAGGCGACGGTCTTGTTCACACCCGCTGCCGTCTTCAGTCGCCGCCACCCTATATCGTTGCCTTTTACCCTCCTCACGGTTCACCATGGTGCTGCAGAAATACTGGTTTCTAACCCAAATTCGCGCACTGTGGCTTTGCGCTGTGGCGAGACTATTGGCACCATCCAGACTGTGGACGCTGACATTATTGTGTCTTTCCCTGCTGCCGACGACCAGGCTGCAACACTACATTTGCTAGTAGGTACAGCGTTTGACCGCTGGCGCCACGCTGCGCCGCTCGCACGTACCGCGTTTCTAGGTGGTTCCGTTCACCGAGGGCGCTTGAACGCAATGAAATGGTTTGCAAGAATGCAACCCTTGGACGCGTGGCTGTATGGCTGAGTGGTTACGGCGCTCGCTTCGGGATCTTGCGTACGCTGGTTCGAAACCCGCTCTGGCTACATTTTTTTTTAATATCACGCTTTTCCCTTTTTTTTCTCATTGTTTGCCAGTGCGGTCGCTTGAACCCCGGCGCCACGGCGGCAGCCGTGGTGCCGGGCGCCGACGCGAAGCGGCGGTCGTTGGGGTGTTGCGGAGCGCAGCGTAGCAACACCCCAAATAAAAAAATACTGCTCCAGTCAGGTAGACTGCTCCCTCCCTGATAGTGAGATTATATTTGGATCATCAAAACAGTGATGCGTTTATAAAACCACCGATCCCAACAGCAGGCTAAGTCACCACCAGCCCAGCGTTTTCTCCGTCAACGCCTCCTCCATTCCAACGGCGGCGGCTCGAAACATGGTACGCGCGAGCGGCGCAGCGTGGCGCCAGCGGTCAAACGCTGTACCTACTAGCAAATGGAAATACGCGACCAGGGGTGTTATGCAGGATGCGCCGAGTTTCTCGTTCACCCGAGTTTTACCCGAGTTTGCTCGATGGCAGTCAGTGAACGAAGATAGCAAGGAACGTGCAATAACAGCAGGCAAAAATAAATGTCGAGATAAAGCCGCGTATGACAACATGAGTGCACCCTGCGCGGCACAGTGCTTCCGCGCTTCAAGCACAGAGGACTGCGCAACAAAACGCGCCAGCGCCACGTATTGTTATCAACGTATTATCGCAATTTAGCAATACCGTCACTGTCCCGCTGTCTATCTGCACACTTGCAGTGAGCCACTTGCCACGCCTTTCTCGGGCGCGTCAAGGGCGTGCCTCCTTTTTCGGGCATTATCTTTCTATCCTCCGTCGAATGCGAACAGGGCACATGCGGTGCATTCTTGCACCTATACTTTCCCTCAATCGAATACTTTGAAATACAACAAATAAAATAACCAACATTTTACTTCTTAAAGTATCGGTTTTTTTTGTTTTGAATGCTGTAAATTTGTGATGACAAACGGACATATAATGAATTATTAAATTTTGTAATTTTTTGCCGCGAGTGGCGACAGTGAGGCGAAAGCTTACAAGCGGATACATTCTAGAGGGTCACACGCACGAGGGAGTTCATGCGGTGAGCAGTCGCCAGGGGCGCTGCAGTGCTATGTTCGATAAAGTCAGTCATGACAACGATCTGCCCATTCCCTGTCTAATAGGGGAATGGCAACGCAGCGCTGCGGCATGGCTGTTCACCGCAGGTGCTTCACAGCGGCGTTTATTAAGGCCGCCGCTTTACCAACTGAAACGACAGTTTAGCCATAGAGACGGGAGCAACGGCTGTCGCTGCAAAATGGCTGTGCGGTATTCTGGGTCCGTAGTGACGCATCACAATGAAAATGCACCAGTTTATCTGCGTGCGCGAAGTCTCCGCGATGCATTGCGAACACGAGCGTGCTGCCCAGCGACACAGTTCGTCGCTTGTCACCGCTTGCCCATTGAAGGTGCCTCCGTGCGCATGTGCGCAGAATTTGAGTGTGTTGTTCACTCCAATGTGCTTGCCGATTGCCTCTGCTGCTGAGCTAACAGCGATCGCAGATGGATATCGTAACGACAGTGCAGCAATCGCATTTTGGTAGGTGAGGGCTCTTGTGTGCAGTTAGGAAATTAGACTTCGAACGCAGGAAGGTGTTGCAATTGTTTAGTGTGCCGTGCTTGTGATGACAAAATGCCATTGCACTGGGTGTGCTTGCGCTGACCGGTGACCGTGTTTGCTGCACTATATCACTGACAGAGCAGCCATCTCAAATGACAGCTGCGATACGTAGTCGTTGGAAAACACTACGCACTGCTCAAGATCGTCGTCCACCACGGCGCATCGACGCCTTGCAAGCAGCTACAGTGACGTGCGGATAATTATTTGCTGTGCGCTACGTAGCCACAACGCAGGCAATGAACCGTGTTGTGGGGTCATCACAGCCCAAGAAGACATATGCATAAGGCAGCGAAAGTCGACGCTTTTTTTTATATAGTAGTGCTGAGTACATCACCGATGACAGTGCGTTGAGCGTGTTTTATTTCGCCGGTCAAGATTGTTAATGCCTCTCAGTTCCGCACCACGTCGCTGTTGTCGAAAAATAAGTTGGGCGTGGCCCAACCGTGGTGGGCGCGCACAAGAGTTACATGCCTCGCTCGGGGCGTGACCTATGGTTTTGATTGACACGCGAACTCGGGCCAAACTCGTACATCGCGAAACCCCCCTCGAGTTTAACTCGGGAGCATGGCGGCGGCAGCAGCAGCCTGTGTCATCGCATCCAGCGGCGGCAAGCGTCAATATGACCATCTGGACCCGTTCAGCTACATGACCGACGTAGAGTTTCAGCGTCGTTTTTGCCTTTCTAAAACGTCAGTGCGCTGGCTGTGTGACGAGTTAGGCGAATGCCCTTGTCTGCGGAGACTGCGTGGCGGGCATATTATGCTTTCCGAGCACATATATGTGACTAGGCTGCGGAGGAAAAGTTCGTGCGATCGCTTCGGCTCTCTCCTGTTTCAAGCGCTGCTCGTCCACCGCGCCCTAGCCCCAGGCCAGGTCCGGCGTCGTCATCGGAGTACTGGGGCACCTGCGAGCACCTGGGGTTCAACCCGGGCCAACCAACCTGCGTAGGCGAAGTGGTCACATTATATTGGAAGAGAATGGAAGCCGGGCTGCCTTCCGATGCAACAGGTTCCGAAATCAGTTTTCGCAGTTACACGGTAAAGCTGCACTGCACGGTCAGAGAGGCGAAGGACGTTACTTCGCCAACACGGACCGCCTTGGCCGTCCGAACGACCACCTCTCCAGGCGGCAAATGATTTGGCTCACGTACTGCGTGAGCAAAAGCGTAGACATATGACTGTTGAAGGAGATGACCGGCGACTTGTTTCCTCTATAGGAGCACACCATCGCCTACAGGACGAAGTACCCCCGTAAGGTCGCGAGGGACGAGCTGCTGGCGCGACCTCCACTTGGTACCCCGGGTAGATAGCGCAAATTGATGAGTGCCTTCTTCGCGGCGAGCAAAAGTATACAATCGAGGCCGCCTAATGACGGGCGACAACTTTCCGCCAGCCGCCAAAATTACGGCGGTGTTAAAGTTGGGGGCCCATGGGTCTTCGGCATGTTCTGCGCGACCAGAGGGGTGCTGCGACTTTCAAAGTCGACCGACGAAAGGCGGCGACGCTAGGCGCCATTATTGCAACCAATGTTAAACCGGGGACCATTATTCATAGTGACGAATTGGCCGCATACAAATGTATCCCAAATTTAGTGGATGCTTAAGGGGCTATGCCTCAATCCGCATTGGTAGACAGTCAACCAAAGCGTGAACTTTGTGGACCCCATCACGGGCGTTCACACGCAAAAGAAAGAAAGTTATTGTCAAAAAGTGAAGCGCTCCCTCGTCAGCGATGGGTACAGGTTAACTGCACCGATGCTGGAGTCCCACCTGGGATGCATGTGGTGGCAGTCAACATCCACGTGCGCTGCAAAGACCCTTTCGTGCGTTTGTTAGAAGCCACGGATCGCTCGGGCTAGCCACTACAAAGACTCTTTCCTGCGGTTGTTAGAAGCCATCGCTCGACGCTTGCCAGTATGGAGGTGTATCGGAAAGTAAACGAAAATAAAGCGTAGTTTTCTGACCCTTGTATGTGTGCTTTGCGGCATTCCTGTGTGTTTACACGGTAAGCGCGCGGCAAACCACTTATGCGCTAGCCGACGCTCACTTCGTCTTGTAGCTAGATGCGCGCGCTACTCGCCGCTTTTCTTTAGCGCGAGCAACGAGCGATCTGTTAAAAGCCCAGTGTGAAAACCAGGCGCACACCAATCTCTGCTTGGAAATGGGAGCGCAAGCACGTAGCGAGCCGCACCAATCCAATCTAGAGCAAAGGAGCAACGAGCGATCTGTTGGAAAGCCAGTGAGAAAAGCAAGCGCACACCAATCGGTGCTCGGAAATGCTAGAGCAAGCACGTATCGAGCCGTGCCAATCGAATCCAGAAAAAAAAGAGGGGGGCGAGCGTCCCCTCGGGGCATAACGCGAAACGTATTTAAATACAAATTAGTCTAATACACATTCCGTGTACATCGTGGAAACATTAAAATGCTTACAACCCACGTTAATGTGACTAATATTATTGTACTAAATGAATTTATTTTATAACTTGCTTGTGCCTGTATTGCACTCGGTGGAACGACAAACAAGTGAAAGAAGGCACGACCATGCACCGACCGTATGATCACGTGAGCCCCAGTTTGTCGACCGCCCATATGGCAACGCCCAAGGGATAATAGCCAGCCAGAGTGAATCTAGATTAACCAATGAAACTGGAGGCGTGCCGATGGACAAACTTCGTCTTGTTACCATTTGTTCTTTGATCTTGGGGCGTTGCCAGAGCTCGTGAAGATCCTGAGTTTCGCCAAACTCGGGGCATCCTGCATAGCACCCCAGGCTACAACTAACGTAACAGCACTGACGCCCCATGTGCAATCTGACCAGATCTCACCGGATGTTTTTTGTCGCTCTATTGCCGATGACCTCGACTCGACACAACGTGAGCGACTACTTACTCTTTTAAACGACTTTCACGCCTCTTTTGACTTGAACCAAGCATCATTAGGCCGCACAAGTACCGTTTGTCACCACATTGATACAGGACGTCACGCACCATTACGCCAGTGACCGTACCGCGTGTCATCCACCGAGCGTCGTGTCATATCTGAGCAAGTTGCGGACGTGCTTGAACGTGGTGTTATCAGACCTTCCTGTAGTCTTTGGTCGTCTCCAGTGGTACTAGTTAAGAAAAAAGATGGCTCGATTAATTTCTGTGTGGACTATCGTCGCCTTAACAAGATTACACGAAAAGATGTCTACCCTCTACCGCGTATAGATGACGCCCAGGATTGTCTACATGGTGCCGAATTCGTTTATTTGGACTTGCGATCGGGCTATTGGCAAGTCCCGATGGATCAGTCCGACCACTCGAAGACAGCTTTCATTACGCCTGACGGCCTGTATGAATTTACGGTGATGCCATTCGGCCTATGCAATGCACGCGCGACATTCGAAAGAATGATGGACAATCTTTTGCGAGACCTCAAATGGAAGACGTGTTTGTGCTACTTAGACGACGTGGTAGTTTTCTCCCCTGATTTTACCACTCACCTCCCTCGTCTACGCGAAGTTCTTACTTACCTTGCCACCGCCGGTCTTCAACTTAACTTGAAAAAGTGCCGCTTCGCAGCCCGCCAGCTGACAATACCTAGTCACGTCGTTTCCAAAGACGGCGTCCGTCCCGACCCTGACAAGCTTCTTGCTGTCGCAGAATTTCCGCGGCCGACTACAGTGAAAGAGCTCCGAAGTTTTGTCGGTCTCTGCTCTTATTTTCGTCACTTTGTGCGCAATTTTGCCTGCATCGTCGCACCCCTGACGGAGCTCCTGGCTGGGCCTGGTGACCTTCGTGATTGGACTCCAGCATGTGAACAAGCCTGCGTCACTCTGCCTCACCGCCCATTCTCCGTCACTACGACCCGAGTGCTCCGACCGAAGTTCACACGGACGCCAGCGGCGTTAGTCTTGGAGCCGTCGTTGCGCAACGCAAGCCTGGCTTCCAGGAATATGTGATTGCCT
The DNA here is from genome assembly GCF_013339745.2 of Dermacentor silvarum. Lineage (NCBI taxonomy): Eukaryota > Metazoa > Arthropoda > Arachnida > Ixodida > Ixodidae > Dermacentor > Dermacentor silvarum. The sequence goes on along the minus strand of NC_051156.1, from coordinate 22,138,332 downwards.
ACGCGAGTCGTGGCCTCACAAAGGCAGAAACCAATTATTCTGTCACAGAAAAAGAGTGTTGAGCTATAGTTTAGGCTTTAAGCAAATTTCGCCCTTACTTGTATGGCCACCCCTTTGACGTTGTGACAGACCATCACGCGCTGTGTTGGCTTGCGTCACTGAAAGACCCGTCGGGGCGTCTTTGACATTGGGCTCTTCGACTCCAGGAATTTGACATTCGCGTCAGCTATCGCTCCGGGAGTCAACATTCTGACGCGGGTGCCCTCTCCCGGTCACCCATGCGATCCGACGACACGCCACCCGCATCCAGGGAGTGCCCGGTTGCTGCGCTTACTGTTTCTGACACGCCTTCTGAACAGAGAAAGGATCCGTGGATTGTGTCTCTCATTGACATTCTCACTACTTCTTTGACGGCTACATGCCCTCGAGCCCTTCGTTACCAAGCAACCCATTTTTTACTGCGGAACGCCATCTTGTACCGCCGAAGCTATCAGCCAGACGGTCGCAAATGGCTGCTCGTCATCCCTCGCCATTTGCGTTCCGACATATGCACGTATTTACACCCCGACCCACAACCAGCACATGCTGGCGTCCTGAAAACGTACGAGCGGCTCCGCCAGCGGTACTACTGGCGAAGCATGTATTCTTATGTGCGCAAATACATTCGGTCATGTGCAGCCTGTCACCAACGCAAGACAACTCCTTATACGATAGGCCCACTGCAACCTTTACTGCGTCCTACACGTCCTTTTGACCGAGTCGGGATCGACCTTTATGGGCCCCTTCCATGCACTGCTAACGGAAATCGTTGGATAATGGTCGCAGTAGACCATCTAACGAGATACGCCGAAACTTCTGCACTTGCTTCGGCTGCTGCTCGCGATGTCGCAGCGTTCATCTTACGACATTTCATCTTACGGCATGGCGCACCACGAGAGCTGCTCAGCGACCGAGGCCGCGTCTTCTAAGTCGGATGTTATTACCGAGCTACTGGCAGCGTGCCGCACTATCCACCGCACCACTACGGCGTATCACCCAAAGACTAACGGTCTGACGGAACGCTTCAACCGCACAATGTACGTTGCGTCGGATCATTCCAATTGGGACGACGTCCTCCCTTTTGTGACTTACGCGTACAATACCGCCAGTGAGGCTACCACAGGCTTTTCACCATTTTTTCTTCTTTATGGACGTGAACCATCATCTACCCTTGACACCGTACTTCCGTATCACCCGGACGCTTCTGAATTCACCCCACTTTCCGAAGTTGCTCGACATGCTGAAAAGTGCCGTCAACTGGCTCGCTCATTCACGTCGGATACCCAAGACATCCAAAAAGATCACCGCGACCACGATCAGCCAACACAGTCGTTCGCCGTGAATTCTCACGTATGGCTTCGGCTGCCATTCCAATCTCCTGGGCCCAAAGCTTGCTTCCAAAATATCAGTGTCCGTACCGGATCGTCGAATGTGCATCACCTGTGAACCGGTGACACCATCTTCGGACAAGCGCCGCCGTGGCCGCGAGACGGTTCACATCAGCCGCCTGAAGCCGTACCACGACCCCCTCGTCGTGTCATCCCCTTAGGTCGCCAGGATGGCTCACCTTTGCAGCGGGGGCAATTGTAGTGAGGAATATGCATGTAGGCGCCGTGGGCACTTCCATCGCTTCGGCGCGAGACCCGAGCTCGAGCTGCTGATGCCAAAAGCTAGGACTGTGCCTAAAAAGCCACTTGCGATCACTTGGACGAGTTTCAATAAATCCCCCTTTCAATATATATATATATATATATATATATATATATATATATTGTAGCGACGATCACCTCGCTGGCTTGATGGCCATTCCTGATCCGTCAGCGTTGATGGCGGAAATGAAGGCGTTCGTGCGCGAGGAAAGCGCACGCCATTTCTCCTTGATGGCCTTTGCACAAGCGCAACCCGTGCAAGAGCCCACGTCGAGTTTCGAGCCCCCGCTCCGCCGCGTCATTGCGCACGACCTCAACGAGGTTTTGCCTGAGCGCCACCAACATGTTCCTGCGGCCGCAGCTCTCCGCTACGCTGAAGTCGTCGCCAGGCCCCAACAGATCCCTCCGGCTGCACCACTGAGCTACGCGGAAGTTGTCGCCAGGCCCCACCCCTTCCCTCAAGGTGGGCATCTCACTTACGCCGACGTCTTGGCTCTGCCCCGACCACAGCCCGCCATGCCACCATATCACCAGCCGCCCCGCACAGCGCGTCCCCCTACATGGACGGCACCCACCACAGCGAATCGGTGGCGTACGTTTGACAACCCGCCAATCTGTTTTGCGTGCGGCTACGCAGGCCACGTCGCTCGCTACTGTAATCACGTGCAGTCGCCTAGCGCTACAACATATGCGCCAAGTCGTATGGTCGGTTCTCCCCACCCATATTACGACGACCCTTCGGCATCGTCACCTACGTTCCGCCGAACACTCAATACCCGCCGCTCAGCTTCTCCACGCCGACGCTCGCTATCACCGATGCAGCCTCGTCCCGCAGCTCGGGAAGAGGAAAACTAATCGTCGCAGTCCACGAGGCAAGGGCTGCGACGCCGGCGAAACGCGAAAGTCCTCAGTATAGCCCGACGAATGTGATAGACGTGTTTGTTGATGGTGTTCACACATCTGCACTCGTGTACACCGGCGCCGCCGTATCAGTTATGGACGCAAAACTTTGTCGCTTGATTCGGAAAGTTACGATGCCCGTTACTGGACTATCCCTCCGCACAGCCGGCGCACAGCGTATTCACCCGTTAGCGGCATGCACAGCTCGTGTTGTTATTGAGGACGTTGTATACGCCATCGAATTTATTGTAATTTCGTCGTGCTCCCATGACGTTATCCTCGGCTGGGATTTTCTCTCCCGCCACAATGCCGTAATTCATTGCTCACGGGCCGAACTCGAACTGTCGCCACTCTCAGATTTGACGCTCGCCGACAATGCTTCACTTCCGAACAAACTACTCGTCAGACACGACACCACCGTTCCTCCCAACTTGTCAGTGGTTGTCTCTATGTACTGCAGCAGCCTCTCCGACGCCGTCGCACAACTTTCTCCGTCTGGCCGCTTTTCCACTCGAAAAGGTCTCGTGCTACCTTTTGCGACGGTGAACATTACACAGGGCTCTACTGTTATATTTATTTGTAACCCGTTCCCGTACCCTGTGTTGCTACTCCAAGGAGAATGTCTGGGCAGTGTCGAAGCTATCGCAGACGTACAAATTACGGACGTTCCCGAAGACCCATACTGTGCACGTTACAGTACGCTCGGCTCGATTTCTACGTCTGGCCCATTGCCTATCGATGTGTTCGAGTCTTCTATTGCCGATGACCTTGCACCGGGCCAGCGATCACAGCTACTGTGCATCTTACAAGAATTTCGTGATTCTTTCGACATCAGGCAACCTTCCTTGCGCCGGACGTCAACTGTTACGCACCACATCGATACTGGATCCCAATCGCCATTGCGGTAACGCCCATATCGTGTATCGGCTACTGAACGTCGCGTGATTAATGAACAAGTGGCCGATATGCTCCGGCGCGATGTGATCCGACCTTCCCACAGTCCATGGGCATCTCCCGTCGTCCTTGTTACGAAGAAAGACGGTTCTGTACGGTTCTGTGTGGACTATCGGCGCCTCAACAAGATCACTCGTAAGGACGTTTACCCGCTTCCGCGAATCGACGACGCTATTGACAGCCTACAAGGAGCAGAATTTTTTTCATATCTCGATCTGCGCTCAGGGTATTGGCAAGTACCTATGGCAGATGACGATCGACCGAAGACAGCCTTTGTCACGCCCGATGGCTTATACGAATTTAACATCATGCCGCTTGGACTTTGTAATGCGCCAGCAACTTTTGAGCGCATGATGGATACCGTTCTCCGCGGCTTGAAATGGCACACGTGCTTGTGCTACCTTGATGACGTCGTTGTTTTTGCTCTGGACTTCTCCACGCACCTTCAACGCCTCCGGCGTGTCTTGACATGTTTGCGAAACGCCGGCCTACAACTAAATTTAAAGAAGTGCCGATTTGCAGCGCGGCAGCTGACGATACTGGGTTGCGTCGTTTCCAAGGATGGAATTCTCCCCGATCCAGCCAAGCTGCGTGCCGTCGCCGAATTCCCTAAACCTACGTCCATCAAAGAACTGCGAAGTTTTTTAGGTTTGTGTTCCTACTTCCGACGCTTCATTCGCAATTTCGCCGCCATGATATCACCTCTGACGAAGCTCCTTGGAAGCAACGGACCCCTTCATTCGTAGTCGTCAGAGTGCGAAGAAGCGTTTCGCAAATCTCCTTCGTTTGCTGACGACTCCCCCAATTTTGCGCCACTACAACCCGACGGCCCCTACAGAGGTACACACAGATGCCAGCGGCGTTGGCCTCGGCGCTGTCCTTGCACAGCGCAAACCTGGATTTCCTGAATATGTCATGGCCTACGCCAGTGGCACCCTTACGAAAGCCGAGACCAATTACACTTTCATGGAAAAAGAATGTCTGGCGATCATCTGGGCTCTTACTAAAATCCGGCCTTATTTGTATGGCCACCCATTTGATGTCGTCACGGACCACCACGCACTCATCGTTGAAGGATCCTTCAGGTCGTTTTGCCCGCTGGGCACTTCGCCTGCAGGACTACGATATCCGCGTGCTGTACCGCAACGGACGCCAACATTCTGACGCCGACGCCCTATCACGCTCTCCCTTGCCTGACGACAATACCTGCTGCTCACTGTCCCAGCTCGCTGTTTCTTCAATCAACCTTGAGACTATCGCTTCCGAGCAGTGCAAGGACTCGTGGATTGCTTCGATTATAGACTTGCTTGCTCACCCATCACCACAGTGAACCACTCGTACGTTGAGTCGTCAGGCTCATCATTTCGCGGTTCACGACAACCTGCTTCATCGACGCAGTTATACCGTAGACAGCCGCCAGTGGTTGTTAGTAGTTCCTCGCAGTCTGCGCTCCGAAATCTGCGCATCCTTTCACGCCGATCCACAGTGCGCACACTCGGGAGTTTTCAAAACCTACCTGCGCCTTCGACAGCGCTACTACTGGCGAGGAATGTACAAGTACGTTCAACGTTCGCTCCTGCCCCGACTGCCAGCTCCGGAAATCTTCACCCCAGCTCTCGCCGGCTGGTCTGCAGCCTCTACCCTGCCCTACCCGGCCGTTCGGGCGCGTTGGAATTGATTTGTATGGGCCACTTCCCTTAACGTCGGCTGGTAACCGCTGGGCCATTGTGGCAGTAGATCACCTCACACGATACGCCGAAACCGCTGCTCTCCCAGCAGCTACAGCGCGCGATGTTGCCTCATTCCTGCTTCGCCGATTCATCCTGCGGCATGGTCCACCCGAGGAATTGCTCAGTTATCGCAGACGTGTCTTCCTGTCGGAAGTGGTTGAAGCCATTCTTAAAGAGTGCCACGTTATTCATCGCACAACTACGGCGTACCACCCCCAAACCAATGGCCTCACAGAACGCTTCAATCGCATGCTCGGCGACATGCTTTCCATGTACGTCGCCTCCGACGACACGAACTGGGACGCCATTCTGCCCTTCGTCACCTACGCGTACAACACCGCTACTCAGAGCACCACTGGCTTTTCGCCCTTCTTCTTACTATACGGTCGGCACCCGCACACCATCGACACAATTTTACCTTACCGGCCGGATGCATCCGAGGTCTCGCCTATTTCTGCCACAGCAAGGCATGCCGAAGAATGCCGTGACCTCGCACGTGCGTTTACTTCCAACGACCAAGAGCGCCAGAAGAGCACTCGCGGCGACTCCACTTCCGCGGTCACCTTGCTTCCTGGAGCGCTTGTGTGGCTCTCTGTCCCGTTCACCACCCCTGGCCTCTCATCGAAACTACTCCCGAAGTATGAAGGCCCTTACCGCATCGTCGAACGCGCATCTCCCGTGAATTTTGTCATCAAACCAGTTGAACCGTCTTCGGACCAGCACCGTCGTGGACGAGACATTGTTCACGTCGACCGCCTCAAGCCATACTACGATCCTGTCATCCTGACCAGCTGTTAGGTCACCAGACGGCTCCCTTATCACCCCTGGGGTAATTGTAGCGAAGAGAGACGCTAGTGGGTCCGGCTCTAGTGGGCCCAGACGCTAGTGGGTCCAGCGCTCTTGCTCGCAACGGCGCTCGTGCTTGAAAGCTGTGCCTCGTTTGACTGTCGACGCTGCGCTGCTCCGATCTCGAATAAACCATTTACAATATATATATATATATATATATATATATATATATAGATTTTGCGCCACAGCTGTTCTACCTCGACGGTTTATTATGCAGGCCGCGCGCTGAAGAGAATGACGCTGGCCATGATGATGAATATACACAAATTAAGAATATGAAGGGGTAATATAATGCTCACACAATTACCCCCGCGCATGGAAGCGGCCAACCTGGCCACTGGCTATGGCGGCGAACGCCGTATGCAAGGCTTTAAACGTGAAACATACACAATCTCTGAGGTACGGCAGCGGCCGTCCAAAGGCGTAACAACGGGAGTGACACGATAGTTAACTGGCGAAGTCTGTTCCTGAACAGTGTACGGCCCGACAAAACGGGACTGAAATGTCTCGCATAAGCCAGGAACGCGAACTGGAGTCCACAGCAACACTTCGTCTCCAGGCTGGAAGGAAACGACACGGTGGGATGCATCATAGCGAGTTTTGCGGTCTTGTTGACTGGCGTCGGTGTTGAGGCGGGCGTGTTGGCGACACTGGGCAATGCGCGAAACAAATTGCTCACACATTGATGTGGACGAGGGCACGGGGACGCCAGAGAAAGACACGTCGAGGACAGTGATCGGTTGACGACCATACACAAGGAAAAAGGGCGAGTAGCCCGTTGTGCGTTGGACGGCCGTGTTGTAAGCGAAGGTGACAAATAGAAGAATAACATCCGAATTGGTGTGGTCAGGGTTGATTTACATTGAAATCATGTCGGCCAGCGTACGATGAAAGCGCTCTGTGAGGCCATTAGTTTGATGGTAGTAGCTGGAAGTCGTTTTATGGATGGTATTGGACGCACGGAGAACATCGTCGAGAAGAAAGGTTCTGCCGCGGTCACTCAAAAGGATACGTGGGGCTCCGTGTCGTAAAAAGATGGTTTCCAAGAAAAAGGATGCAACCTCCGCTACGGAACCGGAAGGTAGTGCGGCTGTTTCAGCGTACCGTGTCAAGTGGTCTACAGCTGTGACAATCCATCGTTTACCGCCAGCCGATAAGGGTAGTGGTCCATACAGGTCGATACCAGTGACTGCGAAATGACCTTCAGGACACGGGACAGGTTGTAGCAGTCCAGCCGGAGCCGGTCAGTCGTTTGCGGTATTGGCATATCGAACAGGAAGCCACGTATTTTGCTACGCTGGTTGCAAATCTAGGCCAAGAGAAGCGGCTGCGAATTCGGTCATAGGTTTTATGGAAACCAAAGTGACCGGCGATGGGATCGTCGTGAAAGGTCTCCAGTATCTGGGCCCGAAGTGATCAGGGAACTACAGGAACCCAAGTTTGCCAACGGTGTCTTTCGGGATGAAACACGTACCGGTATAACACCGAATTTTCGATCTTGAAGTTCTTCAACTGCCGACGGGGTCGAGCGTTAGGTGTGCGAGAGGATCCCCGAATACATTCCATATCGGAGTGGCAGAAGGAGTCACTACGTTGGCAAGTTGCAAACGTATGAGAATGGCTGGGTGGGAGCCGGTCGAGAGCTGCGAGTGAAGGAAATGCAGGAGACACGTCCGGCGGGTTGCTCATGGAGGGTGGTAAGCAGGCAGTGTTTGAAGACGGTGGTAGGGGACAACGAGAGAGAGCAACGACATCGTGGTGTTTCTTTCCAGACTTGTAGGTGACGTCGAAGTCGTATTCTTGTAAACTAAGTATCCAATGGCCGAGACGTCCCGTTAAATTTTTTAGAGTTGCCAACCAGCACAAGGCGTGGTGATCAGTAACGACCGTAAAGTGGCGGCCGTGCAGATAAGGCCGGAATTTTTGGATGGACCAAACAACGGCAAGACACTCTTGCTCGGTAATCGTATAATTTTTCTCTGCAGCTGTTAGCGTGTGACTTGCGTATGTGACCACATGTTCTTCGGAAGTTTGGTGACGTTGCTGAAGAACAGCGCCGATGCAATGGTCGTTGGCGTCAGTATGTAGAAAAGTGGGTGCGGTGTTGTCGAAATGACAAAGCACAGGTTCGTACGTGAGGGCACGCTTGAGGGCATCAAAAGCAGTTTGGCATTCGTCCGACCATACGTAAGGAGCTCCAGAAGGAAGTAGTTGATGAAGCGGCGCCGCAATGGTGGAAAAGTTACGTATGAAGCGCCGGAAATACGAAGCTAGGCCAAGGAAGCTACGCAAGTTTTTGGCGGGTTGAGGCCTGGGGAAGTGCAGGACAGCGGTAATCTTATCGGGGTCAGGTCGAATGCCCTCCCTGCTGACAAGGTGTCCGAGTACTTTAATGGTTTTGCTGACGAAGTGGCATTTTTTTGTATTCAGCTGAAGGCCAGCAGCACAGAGGCATGTCAAGACTTCGTCGAGCCGCTGCAAGTGTTGATGGAAAGTCGACGAAAATATGACGATGTCGTCAAGGTAGCATAAGCAAGTCTTCCACTTGAAGCGCCGTAGTACGGTGTCAATCATCCGCTCAAATGTGGCGGGAGCATTACACAGGCCGAAAGGCATTATGTTAATCGTAAGGTCCATCGGGTGTGGCAAAGGCAGTTTTTTCCTTGTCTGCTTCGTGCATGGGGATCTGCCAGTATCCGGAGCGTAGATCAAGGCTGGTGAAACACTCCGCGCGTTGTAATGAATCTAACGCATCATCGATTCGGGGCAGTGGATATACATCTTTGCGGGTTATTTTGTTCAAGGCACGGTAGTCAACGCAAAATCGCACTGAGCCGTCTTTCGTACGCACCAAAACGACAGGTGACGACCAAGGGCTGGAAGAAGGGCGGATGATGCTTCGTTTCAGCTTGTCGGCAACGTGGGTATCGATGATCTGGCGTTCGGCGGAAGAAACGCGACATGGCCGGCGGCGCACGATGGAAGTTCCATCTGTGTGTGCGGGATGAACCGTTGCAGAAGTCTGTTCCAGAAGAGGAGAGTGCACGTCGAAGGAGTCTTTATGCTTGGATAACAACGCCAGTAACTCCTCCGTCTGCTGTGGCATTAGATCAGTGCTGATTGCACTAGCGAGAACAGAAGCAGGGCACCTATCTGCAGCTGTGGGTGCTTGCGAAACAGCAGTAGGCGAGGTGAGCACAGAGACGGCTGAGTGTCCAAGACGCAAATTACAACAGCGCCTTTAGGAAGAAGTGCTGGCTCAGTGGCTGTGTTGAGTACAGCCAAAGTGGCCGTGCCGTTGGTGAAGCGAACAAGGTTAGGTGCCAGAGCAACGAGCTGATGGTACAACTAAAGCGTCACCATCGGCGATGTCAGAGTTAACTACAAGCAGTTGTTCGCGGCCAGTAGGCACCATACAATCGTCAGTAGTTCGTAAGCGTAGCCGCGGTTCAGGCAATTCGTCGGAATTGTCGGTCTCAGTCAAGTTAACGAGGCGTTGACGGCATGAAATGAAAGCAGACGCCGAAGAGAGAAAGTCCCACCCTCGTATAAGCATGTGAGCACAGGAAGTCAACACTGCGAAGCGGATATGGTGGCAAATCCTGTCAATCAAAACTCGAACGGTGCACTGTGCCGATGGCCGAATCACAACATTATTTACGCCACGTAGAATAGCTCCATTGTAAGGTGTAGTCGAGACGAGAGCACAAGTCAGCGTGCATAAAACTTTTTCTTGGCGACCTCAGAGCGGACATTTGGGGCACCGAAAATTTGCCGAAGCTGGTGTCTGAATGCCGCCCAGTCAGGCAAGGAGCTCTCATGGTTGAGAAACCAAGTCCTGGCAACGTCAGTGAGGTAGAATGCGACGCTCCGAAGCTTGTGAAAATCATCCCACCGGTTAGACTCACTCACTCGGTCATAATTATCCAGCCTGTCGCCAAGCCAACGTCTTCACTAGGAAGGCCAACGAACATGGTGGGATCGCGCTGCCGCGTGCTGACGGTCCATGAAGGAACGGCCGGTGGGGCAGAGACTGTGACGCTGGGGGCTCCTGGTGGATCTTCTTGGGGCATGGTGGCGGAAAGGCGGAGCAAGCGGCGACCTGAACGAAGCTCCAGGGAAACTCGAAGTCGTAGAAGACCAAGGCATCGAGAGCAGCCTACACCACTTGCGAGAGAGCTGTTCAACCTCGACGGTTTATTATGCAGGCCGCGCGCTGAAGAGAATGACGCTGGCCATGATGATGAATATATACAGATGAAGAAGATGAAGGGGTAATATAATGCTCACAATATATATATATATATATATATATATATATATATATATATATATGCAAATGGTATTGATATACTGTACAACGCCGAATATTCGTTTCCGTTCGAATGTAACGCATAACAGCACTATGGAAGTCTCAAAGGTGAGCGACCGATGCAACTGAGCACTGTTCCGAATGATTGTGCTGCCGGAGAATCGTGGCTGTTGCGCAGAGGCGCAGTTCCTGAGAGAATTAACGCACGGCCGGGTGTTAAGTCCTGCTTAACAAGTTCCTAGCTGTCATTCAATATAAACGCCCCCGTTTGGGGGCAGCCTGTAAATGTGGTAACGTGATTCATACAAAGAAAACTTTTTTGACAGTCTCACCATGTTTGCAACCCATTAAAACTGGGTGCCCCATGTGGTACCACACTTAACTTCTTCAACGAACACAACAGATCTGCACATATATCTACCTGTATATGAGACATGTCATTCCTTGAATTGTTTCATTAGGTCATTATGATAGCGGACAGGATAACTGAAAGCAGTCGTTTATAATATAAAAGCTGCTGAGTTGAGCGGTCATGCATTTGCGAGCGGCATTACATTTATATGTGAAATATAGGATAAGCGTAACATGTTTTTTTCGGAAATCAGACTCGAGAATAATTTATTTTGTTTACACCTCTAGAAAAAAGCCGAAGAACGCAGCCACCTGCTTTCTTTTTTACCACGATATGATTATGATTAACCACGATATGATTAAGAGGCACCCGGTTTTTGTTCTCACCACCTAGGGTTCTTTAACGTGCACCTAAATATATGTACGCGAGTCTTTTTCCATTTGGTTCCCATCGAATTCCGCGACCTGGATTGAACCCGCGAGCACAACGCCGTATCCACTATATAGTCACTAATTATAGCTACCGCGCCAGCTTTATTTTATTTTTTTATTCTTTGAAGTATCGACTGGAAAAAAATTCCACGTACGGCTTACGGTCAAACATTAGCATATAGAATGACTAACTAAAGCCGTTTTGGGCGCTCGAGGTCCGACAGATATAAATGACCCCGTATAAAATTACTCCGCACCCTGTTACGCGAGGAAGGTTGAAATGTTGCGCTGCAGTTTACTCTTTTTTATCTATAACAATGCTTCCCATAAATTAGAGTACAAGGCGCCGGATGCGGCAGATATACTTTACTCGTTTGAAACGGCAAGCAGGAAGGTTACATATTGTTACGAGACTGCGCGCAATGGGACAAAGATGACGTTGACCATTTGGGTGAAGAAGACGACGATTGAAGAGATTGTCTTTCCGCCATCTTGGCAGTACTACAGCTCGCTGTAAATATTTTGTAAATATATTTTCAGTTATACCATTTCCTGTGACATTTTGGTGGAAGTGCTGGGGTACTGCTCAAGACGGAACTCCGTAGCGGACGTGCCCTGGCAAGTTCCACCATGTCAACAGGCGGGGATATTACGTCAACCGCAATACCGGCACCCCAGCCAGTGATGTTGATCCAACCCCGCGACCCAGGATCTTTTTTCGGCACCGACAACGTCGACGCTGATGACTGGATTAGGAATTATGAACACGTCGCAACCAACAATCGGTGGGACCCGACAGTGACACTCGCTAATGTGGGTTTCTACCTGAGTGGGACAGCACGCGTCTGGTTTGACACTCATGAAACGGAGCTGACCAGCTGGGATCTATGTAAGCAGAAGCTTCATGACCTATTTGGCAAACCAATTGGCCGCCAGAGCGCCGCTTCGAAAGATCTCTCCTGTCGCGCCCAATCTCCCACCCCCCACGTCCAGGATGTACGTGTCGTACATCCTGGACGTTATCGCCCTTTGCCGCCGAGTTTATGCCACCATGACCGAGGCGGACAAAGTAAGTCACGTCCTAAAAGGCATTGCTGATGATGCTTTCAACTTGCTGGTCTTTAAGCACTGCTCGACCATTGAAGACATCATCAAGGAATGCCGGCGTTTTGAAGCTCTGGAGAGTCGCCGCATCGCCCAACAATTCATGCGGCTTCCAAACACGGCCGCTACATCGTCCTGCGCGGACGTTCAGCCGCCCAATCAGCAACCGACCACCGATAGCCTTGTCCGCATCGTTCGTCGTGAAATTCAGGCGGCGTCGCCACCTTCCTATTTCGCACGCCCTTCCGACGATTCCCGACCGACAGTCTCTTTAATCCAAGCCGTCGTGAGGGAAGAGCTGGCAAACGCAGGACTCCAGCCTGTTGCATCCCTGCCTCACCCTCGGGTCAGTTCTGTTTTTCCGCCCTACAGAAACACAGCAACGTTGCGCCACTATCATGATCCGGCCCAGTGGAGAACGCAGGACGATAAGCCCATATGTTTTCATTTCCACGGCGTTGGACATATTTCCCGTCACTGCCGGTATCGCCAACTTTCCTCCCCTCGCTCATTTTTTGACATTCGCGTGACGACAATCGACCCCTGCAGTTTCCCGCTCGTAACAACTCACCGCTCCGAGACGCTCCTGTACTAACCCACAGCTCCAGCCGTTCATCTTCTCCGCACGATCGTCGTTCCCGGTCCCCTCTGCCCGCCGCTATTCATCTCCGCACCCCTCTGGCCGCTCTTCTCAGGAAAACTGAGCAATGCAGCTCCCGGAGGTGACACTGCATTGGACCCACGACCTGCAAAGCCTAACCTTGCCCAAGCACGAGAACCAACTTGCCGTAGAAGTGGATGGCCTACCCGTTACTGCCCTTATCGACACCGGTGCACATATTTGTATCATGAGCTCTGATCTCCGTCAACGCTTACGCAAAGTGCTCACACCTGCAAAGCCCCGCGCTTTGCGTGTCGCTGGCGGTGGAACTCCAGCCGTGCTTGGAATGTGCACCGCACGTGTGAGCGTCGCTGGCCGCCACACGTCCGTGTTGTTTCATGTTCTTCGCCACTGCCCTCATGACGTAATCCTTGGACTTGATTTCTTGACTGACCACTCCGCTGTAATTGACTGCTCGGCCGGTGTCGTTGAACTTGACTTCCCCGCTTCACTAGACGCTCTTGACGTAGTCCAGAGCCAGCTCTCTTGTGCCGAGTTTGTTCGTTTGCTGCCCCAAGCACCCACCTGTATTGTCGCTGTACCTTGCCCCAGTGTACCGGATGGTGACTATGTGGTTACTCCTTCTACCAGTGTCCTTTTGTCGCACATTTCCTTTCCCCGCACTGTTGTGACTGTTGCGACAAACCAGACTTGCCCGCCCCTCTTGAACTTCGGACTCTGTCCTCAAATTCTTCCCGAAGGCATAGTTTTGGCCACCCTGTCACTATCAGATGAGTGCCAGATTTCATCACTGTCATCTGATCCTACGTCAGCAATTTTGTCCGCCGACGCGCCCACTTCTCCCTGTCGGTACAGAGTGCTATCACAAAGATGATTTCCCCGGACCTTCTGCTCTCCCAAGTCGACGACCTCCGTCATTTGCTCATCACATACTCCGACATCTTCGACTTTGACGGCCGTTCCTTAGGTCAAACCTCTCTCGTCAAACATCGCATACATACTGGCGATGCGCCTCCGATTCACCGGTGACCTTATCGCGTGTCACCATCCGAGCGCCAAGTTATTCAACAAGAGGTTGACAAGATGCTTTCAATGAAAAAGGCATTATTGAGCCGTCCGCGACTCCATGGGCTTCCCCTGTTGTCTTAGTTAAAAAGAAAGACAACAGTTGACGTTCATTATCGGCATCTCAATAAGATCACCAAGAAGGATGTATATCCTCTTCCACGAATTGATGACGCTCTGGATTGCCTTCACGGCGCGACCTATTTTTCATCCATCGACCTGGGCTCTGGTTACTGGCAGATCACCGTGGATGACAGGGACCGTGAAAAGACAGCCTTTGTTACAGCTAATGGCCTCTATCAGTTCAAAGTTATGCCATTTGGCTTGTGCAATGCCCCGGCCACATTCGAGCGAATGATGGACACGCTGTTGCACAGCTTTAAATGGTCTATCTGCCTGTGCTACCTGGACGACGTGATCGTGTTCTCCCCGACATTTGCCACACACGTCTTTGATCCATCCTATCGGTGTTTCGTGCGGCTGGCCTACAACTTAATTCTTCGAAATGCCACTTCGGTCGCCGCCATATTACCATCCTTGGGAATCTCGTCGATTCAACTGGCGTCCGTCTCGACCCAGCCAAGATTCGTGGTGTCATCGGGTTCCCTGTACCAACTTGAGCCAATGATGTTCGGAGCTTTGTGGGCTTGTGCTCGTATTTCCGACGATTTGTCAGAAATTTTGCAGACATAGCCCGTCCACTAACAGATCTTCTCAGGAAAGACGCTCCGTTTTCGTGGGGCTTCGCTCAAGCCACAGCCTTTTCACACCTTATCACGCTATACTCACTACCCCGCCAATTCTCGCCCACTTTGATCCCAATGCTCCAACTGAAGTACGCACAGACGCGAGTGGCTGTGGCATTGGTGCTGTTTTAGCCCAATGCCAACGTGGTTGTGATCGAGTTATTGCGTACGCCAGCCGGCTACGTTCCCCTGCCGAGCGCAATTATTACATTACCGAGCGCGAGTGCCTCGCTCTTGTTTGGGCAGTTAGCAAATTTCGCCCCTACTTATACGGGCGGCCTTTTAATGTTACCACTGACCACCACGCTCTGTGCTGGCTTTCGAGCCTCAAGGACCCAACTGGGCGTCTAGGTCGCTGGGCTCTACGTCTCCAGGAATTCACGTACACTGTGGTGTACAAGTCTGGCCGACTACACCAGGATGCCGACTGCTTGTCTCGGCACCCCGTTGATGCCCCCGAAGCTACCACGGAGGATACACCACCTGGCCTTTTCTCGCTCTCCGCTTTCAGCCACATTGGTGACGAGCAACGGCGCGACACGTCTCTAAATGATCTCATCAACGGCCTGCAGTCTGGCTCGTCGGACCGGTCACTACGCATGTTTGTCATTGTAAATGGCACATTATATCGCCGTAACATGCACCCCGAGGGACAGGAACTACTACTCGTCGTTACCGCACATCTTCGGGCGACCGTACTCGAGCAACTGCATGATGTCCCAACAGCCGGCCACCTTGGTGTTTCCAAGACGTATGACTGTGTACGGCGGCGCTTTTTCTGGCCCGGTATCTACCGTTCTGTTCAACGTTATGTCGCTGCCTGCGCGTCGTGACAACGCCGGAAAAGGCCATCTCTTCCTCCAGCTGGGCCTATTGACATACCCGCCGAGCCATTTTTGCGTGTTGGCCTCGACCTTCTCGGCCCCTTCCCTCTCTCCACCGCTGGCAATAGATGGATTGCCGTTGCTACGGATTATGCGACCCGTTACGCTATCACAAGACCTCTCCCGACCAGTTGCGCTACAGACGTCGCCGAGACGTAATTTTACATCATGCAAGACGTAATTTTACATCACAGCGCTCCTCGTCAGCTTCTCCCCGACCGGGGTCACTAATTCTTATCTAAAGTCATTGAAGACTTACTTCGTTCTTGTGCCACCAAACACAAACTTACGACTGCGTACCACCTCCAAACAAACCGTCTTACTGAACGGCTGAATCGCACTATCACTGATATGCTCTCTATGTATGTTTTGTCTGATAACCATGACTGGGACACTGCGCTACCATTTGTCACCTTTGCATATAACCCCTCACGCTATGACACCGCCGGCTACTCTCCCTTCTATCTTCTATACGGACGATAACCAACGCTCCCTTTTCACACACTTATTTCGACCCGGTCGCACTGCTTACTGAATACGCGCGCGGCGCCATTGCTACAATAGAAAAGGCACGTCACATTGCCCGTCTTCGCCTCTCTGCGTCGCAATCACGGCAGAAGTTGTTGTACGACGCCCACCACCGGGACGCCCGCTTCAGTGCGGGTGACCTTGTCCTTCTCTGGTCCCCGTCTCGGCGCGTTGGCCTTTCCGAAAAACTACTTTGGAGATACTCTGGCCCCAAGTGACAGATGTAACTTACGAAATAGCCCCGCTCGATCCTACCACGTCTTCTCCTTCCTTAGACGTCGTGCACGTGGCCCGCCTCAAGCCATACCTCGCGCCCACCACCCTCTCCTAGGCGCCGGGTCGGCGCTTTTCCGGCCGGAGGTTAATGTTACGAGACTGCGCGCAATGGGACAACGATGACGTTGACCATTTGGGAGAAGAAGACGACGATTGAAGGGATAGTCTTTCCGCCATCTTGGCAGTACTACAGCTCGCTGTAAATATTTTGTAAATATATTTTCCGTTATACTATTTCCTGTGACAATATGTTTCTTCGTCTCCGTTTCGTAAGACCTACTGATGGAAAACTATATGCGCAACAATACACACGAGATACATGCTGCTTGAAGAACGAGAAAAATATTTGTTCTCCAAAGCGAACCGTACAATACTATAGTAGAATGAAAGCTGACAGTGCGGCCGCAATACACGCGCAGTCACCGAGCGGAATTAAAGAAATTAAGTAAAGAAGAGAAAGAAAGGAATTTATTCATAAGGCATAAATACATGTCATATGCAATTATGAACATAATTTGAGCTGTCTGAACGCAAATACCAGTGCGCGAAGTAGAACGAATGACCCTGCCGGGCAGTATCGCCAGCAGTTTCCAACGGCGCGACCTTGATGCGGCCCAATCCACTCCGATCGCAGCGTCGCCACAGTATTTTTCCACGTCGGGTGCCTCAGTGCAAAGCATGCGCCGCCCCAGGCGCTCGTCCCACTCGACCATATTCTAGTAATTGACGTCCAGTTTGGTTCCGCGGACCGTGCTTGTGCCATTTCGTTTGTGATTCTGTGAAAAGCGAGCGGCGAGAATGACGACCTTGCGATATTTATCCGAAGACGATAGCTTGGAAAGCTATGCAAGGTTTCTTCGACGTGCGAATTAACTTCTATACGGGACTGTGTACAAGCCTCCGCCGTTGACTCCAGTCCGGCATCTGATTGAGAGGCAGAATCCAATGGAATACTAAAACGAAGTGGAGTTTCTAGCCCGGTATCGATTTTCCAAGCGAGCTGTTACAGCCTTACTGGCAGAGCTGCAACTGCATTGTAACACAGACAACACAGGAGCGCCGCTACCTGCTCGATTGAAGGTCCTCATCGCACTGCGTTTTTACGGAACGGGTGCCATGCAAACAGTTGTAGGCGACCTTGTGCGTGTATCCCAACCCTCTGTATACCAATGCATTTGGGAGGTGACACAGCTGATATGCCTACGTCTGTATCCCAAGTACGTTCGGCTGCCAAACGCCAGTGAAGCGAGGTCAGCCATGACTAGGTTCTATGCCATTGGAGCATTCCTCGGGGTTACTGGGTGCATAGATTGTACTCATATACCCATTAAGAGCCCCGGTGGAGACGACGCAGAAGTCTTCCGAAACAGAAAAGGGGTCTTCTTCATAAATGTGCAGGTGAGTGGCCCTTTTTTCCCGAAACCTGCTAGAAATGACGGCAGCGCAATTCCCGCTTCTCTTCACTTCCGTACATGCACCACGCAGGTGCTGACACTGTACCTTGTACACAGAAGCACGGTGTAAGAAGATAGGTGCTCCGACGGCGCGCCCGCGCTGGGGCGAGAGAGCGGCCACTTCGTGTGACCGGAAGTGAGCGCCGCCGCTAGGGGCAGCACGTGTTCAGGAGGCCTTGGAGCAGCGGGGCAAGAGTGGATAATTTACAACCTCCGTCAACATTTAAAAACCCATACCTAAAGATATGCAATTTTTCGTTATTCAGAAGCCAAACCTGAGCAGGTAGAAGGTTTCATGCCACTTACTGTCAAAATACCGTCATTTCCAACACGAGAGAGGCGCGTCGTCTGCTCGAGCAGACGGCGCGCTGCGCTTGCCGCTGCTCGCCGCATCGGAGCCAATCGGAATGTCGGCAAAAATATAAAGGGACATCCTTCCAACCAAATAGAGTCGTTTTAAGCAGGCGAACGACATATATGCATCGAAATAAAGCACCTCTGCCGCGCGTGCCCATAAGAGCGCCAGCATAGCGAGCGAAAATGTGGCCTCCAGAACAGGTGCTGCCCCTTGCGGCGGTAGCGTGCGTCGAGTCACACTAAGTGGCCGCGCCTAGCGCCGCCGTCGGATCACCTATCTTCTTACACCCTGCACAGAAGTACACACGCACACAGACAGACAGAGGGAAAACGAAAGGTTGTAAGGTGAAAGCGCAGTTAAGTTGTCGCATTACAAATTTATATATGTCGACCACATCATCAAGAGGGCGTGCACATTTGTATCCATGGCTGTCTAACCGTGCCTCCAAAAGATTTGTCCAGCCCAGCAGGCTGCGGTAAATGCCATAAATGCAGCTGCAGCCATTTTGAGAGGTGTTGACAAGTGTGTGGACAACTGTACATGGCATCTGTACACATGCAATACGTCAGCCCATGTGCCACTGTCTGAAATCATTGTTTTGCCTTTACAGGTGGTATCGGGGCCCGAGCTTCAGTTTTTTGACGTCGTGGCAAGTTGGCCTGGCTCTGTCCACGACAGTCGAATTTTTACTAACAGCAGAGTCACGTATGAGCAGAAGGCGGTAACTCCTTGGCGGTCAAGGTTACGCATGCTCACCCTGTTTGATGAGCCCAGTGGGGAACCCTCGAACAACTGCAGAGAAAAGGTTAGGAAGAAAACATTTTGCTTAAGCAATGTGAAATAAGCAGGAAGTCATTATTTTGCTATGCTAAGGTGAATTAATTAATTAATTAACGAGGTTCCTGCTGACAGCCTGAAAGGTTCCGGCGCCGTAGAATCGCAGCGCGATCAGAAGCTGGAGCAGCGGCGGCAAGGCGTTCGTTGTCTTTTGGGGCCAGTGGCAGCATTTCCAACAGCCGCTTGCTTGGAAAAGCGGTACCGCCACGAGAATTCCGCGTCATTGTATACTTCCATGGGATTCCGTCGATCCCTAAGCCGGGGCCGTATGTGGGCACGTATGCCTCATCATCCGGAATGTCGCGCACACGTCCGGCGAAATCGGCAAAGTCGGTGAGGCTGCCGTAGCAGTCGGCCATCTTGCTTGATAGGCGGGAGTAGCGAAAGTCGCACTTAAGGTTGCCATTGGCTGTACTTTACTTTCCGGCACTCAAGTGTCGATTTAAGTTTACCTTAAGTACAAGATTTGTCTATGAAACGCGTTAAGCATCGACCGGCTACTTAAGTCGTAAGTTAAGGGTAACTTCTGTTTGTGAATACGGGCCTTAGTCTTATCGTTCCCTTTGCCACTCCGTTTAAGGCCTAGGTGCTCGACATGTCCCGGTATATTTACCGAAGCAAATCGATAACTTCTGGTTCAAAGCAATACATGCGCAGTACCCGAAGAAGGTATTCATGCCTGACTATTTCAAAGGCGTCCAATGACACGCACAAACCTGACGCCTTCGTATGTTCAGTAAAAGCTAAAGGATCGCCACGGGTTACCGACAACGCACTGAAGACGTTCCTGCCGAAATCCGAACCGGCTTGCTCCCAGCATCGGGCCAGTATTGCTTCAGCCTCTTCACTAATACTGTGGCGAATATCTTATAATCCGAGTTGAACACCGTGATCGGACGCCAAGAAGCAGGGTGGCGGCGATCTTTGCCGTCTTTGGGAAGTAGAATGAGCCTGCCCTTCGGGAGCACTTGAGTATTTTGTTGAGTGTTGCTACCAAACCTGGGCCTAACTCGCGCCAAAATTATTTCTAGAATTCGGTTGGTAGACCATCGGGAGCCGACCCTGCTTTCATCGCTCCTAGCGCACTTCTGCAAGTGTAGTGGGCATTCGTCGCTAACAGAAATTGGTAACTGCGGAACCTTCGTACAGAAAGCCTCTAACGTCTTTCGTCAGAAAGCCTCTAACGTCTTTCTGAAAACAGGTTTGAGAAGTAATCGATGTCAGAGGCGTTTTCAAAGACGGAACCATCTGGTAGGAACAGGGATGTCACGAATCCACTTGTTTCGTCTTGTGTGTGCCGCGAACTTAACCGTCTGATTCGTCTCGAAGTATGTTGTTCTGCTCGTACGAATGACCTTTCTGAGTTGATCTCAGCCACAGGCAATCATACCTAGCCGGCAGTGTCTCGCAAAATTCTCTTGTGGTTGGGGACAGCAGCGTTTGCTATCCCGATTCTTCTAAGCGTTTCATTTAGCTCGCATGCAAGCCTTACTTTGATATTCTGGCCTGCTTCTCTAGCCTAATATTGCCACACTGATTGCAAGTCGTCCCACTCCAGAGCGGGGTCGTTACTGTTTGCCAGTGTACTAGAAATCTTTGCTCGAAGGATGACCTTGGCTTCTAGGTCGATCTGTACTGCCCGATCTAACCTCCAGTGACGCTCCCCTTCAAAACAGGCTCATAGAAAGCATTATAGGGTGATGACCCGAAATGTGACCCGCGTCTGCGTGAAAGGAACCAATTGATTGTGACGGCTGCGACGGCAGTCACAATTGGTTCACACATGACACCCTTTGCTTACCCCCATTTCCTCGACAGGGAAAGGGCTGGTGATTTTCTTTCTTTCTCTCTCTCTCTCTATCTTTTTCTCTTCCTTTCTATCTTTCTTCCCCTCTCTCTTTCTTTTTGTCCCACATATGTGCTTGGACTCTTTCTGCACTATCGCCAGGATCGGCCCACTTTTCAGCGTGTTTCAGCACGCCTAAGAAAACGAAGCAAGGGAAAAAAAATGATCGTCCTGCAGCAAAATGGTCCGAATGTTCCCGGTCTGTGGACAACGTATACATCAGAAGTATACAACGATTCAGCAGAAAGAACTTTAATGCGGAAACATAATTCGAAAACATTTCACCTAAGCGATTATAATGCATTTCCACACTTAAGCAGCCTTAGGCGTCTGTGCTGAATTTTTGAGTTATATATGGTTAATTGCTATATTGATTCAATAAAGACACATAACTTGGTTGTTGTTATCGTCTTTTATTTTCTCTTTACTTTATCACCATGGTAACCATTGCTTTGTGGTCACTATGATATACTGCAATTGGTTGCCGATGCTTTCGCGCCAACTCCGAATTCTGTTCGCGAAGGCGATCCTC
The DNA here is from genome assembly GCF_013339745.2 of Dermacentor silvarum. NCBI lineage: Eukaryota > Metazoa > Arthropoda > Arachnida > Ixodida > Ixodidae > Dermacentor > Dermacentor silvarum. Next base: position 22,116,864 of record NC_051156.1, on the reverse strand, counting down.
ACGGGCACGCTGTTGTTCTTCACCGGTCACAGAGCGGCTATCCGACGTTACGTATCCTTCGGACAACATGAGTTCGGCTATAGCGGCTTCCCGTCGCCCATTCACCCTGTTGCTCATGCACGTTCTTCTTCTTCAATACGGACTACGCGCGTATTGGCCGTAGCAAGATCAAAGTACAACTGCTGATAACGTTGCTAGAGCGATGTCGACGTCACAAGAAAACGAGGCACAGACATTGGTGGGTACACAACGACGTTTTATTATTCCGCCATCCACTCCGGAGCTACGGCGCGCAGCAGGCTATTGTGGATTCAATTTTGTCGACACGATTTTTCTCTAGACACCCTGCACGCAGTGTTGGTCAGGACCTAGCCATATACAGCTTCACCGTAAAAAAGAAAAGAAAGCACACGCCGACACTGCAATGTGACCACGCATGGTCGTGCCGCTTGTCTGGCCCATGGGAGAAACATACGTGGGACCTAGCAGTAACCGCGAGGTAGCAGCTACTGACGCTGACTCAGTCCGCAGCCGCCCATTCAACCCCTCTATGTTCAGTCTGTACTTATATTTTGGCACACCTTTATTTTCTATATCCCAAAAGTTTTGATGTGGTCTCTTTACCAAGTTTACAATGTTTGGATTCTGAAACTTGCAAAGGTCAACAGTGTTGGTCAGAACCATAGTTGTTCATGAAGAAAGCTTATGTAAATGTTTAGATACATTGTCAATGCTTAACACTTTCCCCCAGAGGAAGCTATTGACATTCAAGCAAATTTTCAACAGCAAGAAAAAGGAATCAGTCTCCTCTGTTTTGAGCATTGGAATAATATTTTGCTAATACAATTTGTTCGGAAATACCAGATTTGATTTGACCTTGAGGCTTTCCTTGTCTATTTATCTAGTTCAATATCGCTCCTATTAGCATGCTCTAACATTTATCTAATACAGGTTAAGTACATCACTAGGTGGGGATGCTTGCTTTCATTTCCAATGAAGGAACTTCTGCTTCGGTTGCAAACGTTTTTGGTAATCCGGGGTTTTCAGTCCCACTTTAAGAACAATGTATTGAAGCAGGTCAATGAAATTGCCCAATAGTTACGATAGCTTATGCTTGTCACTAGGAATGCAAAATTATCGTGCTTTATTTTTTAATAAACAAACAAATGTACTTCCAACAACGTACGCGTATTTAATGTTTGCCATGAGGCGACGCTGCCGCTGCACTACGTACTGCAGCGTACTAACCGCGCAAGACACAACACGAAAAATGCGTCTGTTAGAATGGTGTGATGCTACGTACGCAAGTGAGTGCAGTTTGTAAATGTTGTGGTGTCACCTTTTACGCCTTTCGAAATATCCGGAGAAGACTTGTATGTATAATTACAGACCAGGCGGGTTATTTTTGACCCCCTGGGGTTCCCCAGGTGGTCAAAATTAATCCGGAGCCCACCACAACGACGTGCCTCATAATCAGAACTGGTTTTGGCACGTAAAACCCCAGAAAGATAAGGCAGACTACGCGCCACGGTGGATGAACCCGGCTATCTCCAAGATTGAGGTTTACAACACAAATTCCATGGCAGGTTCAGTAATTACACACAGATCATTTGCGGCGTCCTCCAGGGGCAGACGTGAGCTTTCGGGTTGGTGCTTGCTGCTGCGTTTGGTGCAAGAATATGGTTGGGCATCGCTTACGCGCAATTACGAGCAACACACAGGCACCTCATTTTTCCCAAGTCGAGCGAAAAGCCCGGGTAGGGTCTCTCTGCGCTGACATGACGACTTCGCTGTAGCATGATTCCGAATACTGCATGAAGAGATGAGGATATAGCCACAAGAAAAAAAGTATAAAGTTACCTATCGAGAAAGGGCAAGGAGACTCCAATGCATGCTTAGAATTCAAGCTCTTGGACTGGGAAGGCTTAGGAGTGAGGAATAACGTCGAATATCTCGGCAACCTTCGGTTTGCAGATGACCTTGACTTATTAAGCAACAATGGGGAACAATTACAACAAATGATTGGGGAGATTAACCGAGAAAGTGTAAGAGTGGGATTGAAGATTAATATGCAGAAGACAAACATAATGTTCAATAGCCTGGCAAGAGAAGAATTCAGGATCACCAGTCAGCCTCTAGAGTCTGTAAAGGAGTATGTTTATCTAGGTCAATTACTCACAGGGGCACTGATCACGAGAAAGAAATTTACAGAAGAATAAAAGTGGATTGGTGTGCATACGGCAGGCATTGCCAAATCCTGACTGGGAACTTACCAATGTCGTTGTAATGAAAAGTGTACAATAATTATATTCTACCAGTGCTAACATATGGGGCAGAAACTTGGACATTAGCAAAGAAGCTCGAGAAGAAGCTGAAGACGGCACAAAGAGTAATGGAACGAAAAATTTTAGGCCTAACGTTAAGAGAGAGGAAGAGAGAAGTGTGGATCAGAGAGCAAACGGGGATAGCCGATATTCTAATCGACATTAAGAGAAAAAATGGAGCTGGGCATGTAGCTGGCCATGTAGGATGGATAACCGGTGAACCATTAGAGTTACAGAATGGATACCAAGAGAAGGGAAGCGCAGTCGAGGACGGCAGAAAACTAGGTGGAGTGATGAAGTTATGAAATTCGCAGGCGCAAGTTGGAATCAGCTAGCGCAAGACAGGGTTAATTGGAGAGCGCAGGGAGGGGCCTTCGTACTGCAGTGGACATAAATATAGGCTGCTGCGGCTGTTGATGATGATGATATAGCCTATATAGCTACGTGTGGATAGGTTACCTAGCTGTGGATAGGTTATCTTGCAATTTGTTGTCACGCAGGCGGAACGCACTGACATAGAACGCCCATGTAACAAAAACAGCGCTGAACGACTAGCTGCGAACGGCTGTGAACGTCCGCCATGTCTCCTGGCACTTGAGGAACCGCCGTTGCGCACTTGAAAGCAAATTTAAACTTGAGAGCATTCGTAAATTACAAAGCCCGCGTATTATTTGCTTCTATTAAGGACAAGTCAATAATATCATAACGCACAGATTTTTTCATTACGCCTGAAGAACTATGCGACTTATGTCACAAAACCTGGGAGCACCCTGGGCTTTGTTAAAATCGGAATCGTGTGTAATGAGCTCTCTAGAAAAACCGCATTTCGACGCATGCGACTGCGCCCACTCGGTCCAGTCGCAGCATGTGACACCTAACAGCGTTTTCCAAAGCCCCAAACAAACTGCATAGCTACCCGCAAAATGCTTGGTATTGATTCCCACACTGCACGGGACTTGAAGAATTCTTTATTTATCGATCACTGTCGGACGTGCACACGTACCTAAGTTGTCGGCCATGGCAAAATTTTCGCCGCTCTTTGCAAGTTGCGAGGTCGGAGAGATGTGAGCTGCCCTTATTCTGGCAATGCTAGAAGGAAAATAGACGGCTCGCCTGTCCTCTCGTCAGGATCTTGGGTCCGATAAGGTGGCTCCAGTAGAAGTTGGACAGACTGGCTGTTCCTGACAAAACAGAAAAAGAAAGTGAGTAATCGTTCGTCGTAGGTGCTCATCAAAAGCAAGAACGAGCCAGCATAATTACGTATAATGACGAATAAGGATTGACGTCGACGGCATGACGACAATGGGATGATGTTACTGATGGTAAAACAACAGCGTGGAGACGACCACAATGAAACGACCGTGCCGACATCACGACCACAGTATGACAAAAACGCATGACAACGACACAATGATCGCATATGACAACGTTGTAAAAACGAGAGGCTGAAAACGCCTCAAGTAAGTGAATAATCGCCTTCATAGAACTATCCAGGATGCCAGGAGCTTACTCGCTCGCCTGAGTTTGCTCGACGGCAGTCAGTGAACCAAAATGAAGGCATCAGGCAATAAAAGGCTGAAATAGAGCCATGTACGTCAACACGAGTGCATCCTGCGCAGGCCGATTTCTCGGTTCAAACCACGGTGTAAGACTCTTTAGGTGGTGACACTTCTCAGCTTTCTTGCTAGGTGGGATCGACCGCATAAGGTAGCAACGGCGCGCGTCTATCGGCCCGGTGACGGCAGCGGATACCTATCGCGTTTGTTGGCGATCTGACTCCGGAGCCTTCTCTGTACCGTGCCGGAGATTCGACGAACCCTGCCATAGCGCCTGTGTGCGTTGCGGAGTGGAGGAGCGTCGTGCCCTTTCCTAACCATCGCTCGTAGGGTATGCCTTGTGGAAACCCATCTCCACAAGTGTTGCGCACTAACCGCAACTCAAAACAAGTCGTTCTGTCGGGTTGAGTCCCTGGTCCCTACTACTGAGTCCCTACTACTGCGTTTTTTCAATGATAAATCTACGCGCACAGCCAAGCATTAGGAAGCAGTCAATACATCCTTACATTTAGACACCTTGTTCAGGTCTCTTGATGTCCGCACAGCATACCTCTCGTTGACGGCAGCCAAGGACCTCTCAAAAAGCTTAAGCTCATCGTCTGACTTCAGGTAGCCATGGGAGTAGCCGTCTTCTTGATGATGTAACACTTGGAGGTACTTTTCGATCACCTTCTGTTGGTCAGGAGGCTCGCTCATCGTTGCATTCCGCGCTTTCACAAGCGAAACAAAACAAAGCACGCCGCGAATATGATACGCGCGCCAACTTCTCGCTCACGTGGAATGAGCTGATCCGAACTGAGGCGCCGCACACCGACCGCGCCGCCAAACAGAGAGGAAAAAAAAAGAAAATGGTGATACGTAATTGAGGCGAGGCCACGCCAGCGAGGCGAGGCCTCGCCCCTGCACGGCTTTGTTGTGAAAACAGTCGCACCTCTCATGTTCACACTCACCTCCTGCCTGCACTCACACTCTCGTTCCGACTCACCCAGAAGCACTCAGTCACGTTCACACTAAGCTACACTCCCCCAGCACTTAGTCACGTTCATACTCATCTCCACTCACACTCACAGGCACTCACCACGTTCACAATCACTTCCACTCACACTCACTGGCACTCACCACGTTCACACTCACTGGCACTCACCTCCCCTCACACTCACTGGCTCTCACCTCCACTCAGACTCACGGCACTCACTCCCACTCGCACTCACCTCCACTCACACTCACTGGCACTCACACTCAGTGGCATACACTCGCATTCGCAATCACCTCCACTCACACTCAGTGGCCCTCACTCGCATTCGCACTCACCTGCACTCACACTCAGTGACACTCACTCGTACTCACCTCCACTCACACGCGCACTCACTCGCACTCACTTCCACTCACTTCCACTCACACTTACTGGCACTCATTCGCATTCACCTGCACTCGAACTCACTGGCACTCACTCGCATTCGCTTCACCTCCACTAACACTCACTGGCACTCACTCGCACTCACCTCCACTCACAATCACTGGCACTCGCACTCAGTGGCACTCACTCGCATTCGCACTCACCTCCACTCACACTCACTGGCACTCACTTGCATTCGCACTCACCTGCACTCACACTCACTGGCGCTCACTCGCATTCGCACTCACCTCCACTCACTGGCACTCACTCGCACTCACCTACACTCACACTCACAGGCACTAACTCGCACTCGCAATCGCACTCAACTCCACTCACACTAACTGGCACTCACTCGCACTCACCTGCACTCACACTCACTGGCACTCATTCGCACTCACCTCCCCTCACACTCACTGGCACTAACTCGCATTCGCACTCACCTGCACTCACACTCACTGGCACTCACTCGCACTCACCTGCACTCACACTCACTGGCACTCATTCGCACTCACCTCCCCTCACACTCACTGGCACTAACTCGCATTCGCACTCACCTCCACTCACTGGCACTCACTCGCACTCACCTACACTCACACTCACAGGCACTAACTCGCACTCGCAATCGCACTCAACTCCACTCACACTCACTGGCACTCACTCGCACTCACCTGCACTCACACTCACTGGCACTCATTCGCACTCACCTCCCCTCACACACACTGGCACTAACTTGCATTCGCACTCACCTGCACTCACACTCACTGGCGCTCACTCGCACTCACCTGCACTCACACTCACTGGCACTCATTCGCACTCACCTCCCCTCACACTCACTGGCACTAACTCGCATTCGCACTCACCTGCACTCACACTCACTGGCGCTCACTCGCACTCACCTGCACTCACACTCACTGGCACTCATTCGCACTCACCTCCCCTCACACTCACTGGCACTAACTCGCATTCGCACTCACCTGCACTCATACTCACTGGCGCTCACTCGCACTCACCTGCACTCACACTCACTGGCGCTCACTCGCACTCACCTGCACTCACACTCACTGGCACTCATTCGCACTCACCTCCCCTCACACTCACTGGCACTAACTCGCATTCGCACTCACCTGCACTCACACTCACTGGCGCTCACTCGCACTCACCTGCACTCACACTCACTGGCACTCATTCGCACTCACCTCCCCTCACACTCACTGGCACTAACTCGCATTCGCACTCACCTCCACTCACTGGCACTCACTCGCACTCACCTACACTCACACTCACAGGCACTAACTCGCACTCGCAATCGCACTCAACTCCACTCACACTAACTGGCACTCACTCGCACTCACCTGCACTCACACTCACTGGCACTCATTCGCACTCACCTCCCCTCACACTCACTGGCACTAACTCGCATTCGCACTCACCTGCACTCACACTCACTGGCACTCACTCGCACTCACCTGCACTCACACTCACTGGCACTCATTCGCACTCACCTCCCCTCACACTCACTGGCACTAACTCGCATTCGCACTCACCTCCACTCACTGGCACTCACTCGCACTCACCTACACTCACACTCACAGGCACTAACTCGCACTCGCAATCGCACTCAACTCCACTCACACTCACTGGCACTCACTCGCACTCACCTGCACTCACACTCACTGGCACTCATTCGCACTCACCTCCCCTCACACTCACTGGCACTAACTCGCATTCGCACTCACCTGCACTCACACTCACTGGCGCTCACTCGCACTCACCTGCACTCACACTCACTGGCACTCATTCGCACTCACCTCCCCTCACACTCACTGGCACTAACTCGCATTCGCACTCACCTGCACTCACACTCGCTGGCGCTCACTCGCACTCACCTGCACTCACACTCACTGGCACTCATTCGCACTCACCTCCCCTCACACTCACTGGCACTAACTCGCATTCGCACTCACCTCCACTCACTGGCACTCACTCGCACTCACCTACACTCACACTCACAGGCACTAACTCGCACTCGCAATCGCACTCAACTCCACTCACACTAACTGGCACTCACTCGCACTCACCTGCACTCACACTCACTGGCACTCATTCGCACTCACCTCCCCTCACACTCACTGGCACTAACTCGCATTCGCACTCACCTGCACTCACACTCACTGGCACTCACTCGCACTCACCTGCACTCACACTCACTGGCACTCATTCGCACTCACCTCCCCTCACACTCACTGGCACTAACTCGCATTCGCACTCACCTGCACTCACACTCACTGGCGCTCACTCGCACTCACCTCCACTCACACTCACTGGCACTCATTCGCACTCACCTCCCCTCACACTCACTGGCACTAACTCGCATTCGCACTCACCTGCACTCACACTCACTGGCGCTCACTCGCACTCACCTGCACTCACACTCACTGGCACTCATTCGCACTCACCTCCCCTCACACTCACTGGCACTAACTCGCATTCGCACTCACCTGCACTCACACTCACTGGCACTCATTCGCACTCACCTCCACTCACACTCACTGGCACTAACTCGCATTCGCACTCACCTCCACTCACTGGCACTCATTCGCACTCACCTCCCCTCACACTCACTGGCACTAACTCGCATTCGCACTCACCTGCACTCACACTCACTGGCACTCATTCGCACTCACCTCCCCTCACACTCACTGGCACTAACTCGCATTCGCACTCACCTGCACTCACACTCACTGGCGCTCACTCGCACTCACCTCCCCTCACACTCCCTGGCACTAACTCGCATTCGCACTCACCTGCACTCACACTCACTGGCACTCATTCGCACTCACCTCCCCTCACACTCACTGGCACTCACTCGCATTCGCACTCACCTCCACTCAGTGGCACTCACTCGCACTCACCTACACTCACACTCACAGGCACTAACTCGCACTCGCAATCGCACTCAACTCCACTCACACTCACTCGCACTCACCTGCACTCACACTCACTGGCACTCACTCGCACTCACCTCGCCTCACACTCACTGGCACTCACTCGCATTCGCACTCACCTGCACTCACACTCACTGGCGCTCACTCGCACTCACCTCCACTCACACTCACTGGCACTCACTCGCACTCACACTCACGGGCACTCACTCGCATTCGCACTCACCTTCACTCACACTCACTGGCACTCCCTCGCACTCGCACTCACCTCCACTCACACTCACTGGCACTCATTCGCACTCACCTCCACTCACACTCACTGGCACTCACTCGCACTCACGCCTTTGAAATGAGTGCGAGTGAGTGTGAGTGAGTGCACTCATGAGTGAGTGCGCCGACCTATGTCGCCAGCTGCGGGCGCCGCGTATACTTCTTCATGCATATAAAAGCCCGCTTCAAAGGGCGTGTATGATGAACCGACAGTGGCTGAATCGGTTAGCGTGGTGGTCTCGCAACACCGAGGTGCAATTTTTATTTTCGCGCGACTTAGGCATTTTCGTACGCCAACGCCAACATCAACACGGACACGAGTGAGGCAATACATGCTTCGCTTGAAGAAGACAGGCCGTATGAGAGATGATATTATTACGATACCATCGACAGATGCTAAAGAGACGATGAAGTGTCTGCTAGAGATGGGCAAAACGGCTCACTTCAGTGAGCGGCTCAGAATGGCTCAGCTCACTGAAATGAACCGGTTCATTTGAACGGCTCACCGGTTCACTTAAACGTATAACCTGTGTTATGCATATTCTATAGTTATGTGGCTTTGAAAAAAAAAAACGATATATGCATAATTTACTAACCGTGTTATTGTTATTTTCGCTATGTTTGGAGAATATTTTTACATATATTAAAAGCGTGAATTGAAGCTTTCTTTTCTGATATTGGGGATAAAATGCTTATGATACTGTGACAGGCAGAATGCGACGTACTTTTTTCAGAAAAAAAAATGTAACTTCATCGTCATTACAGAAGCTTTTCCGTTTTTGGGATGCTTTAAAATAAACTTTTGCCTAACTAAGAACACAAAATGATTGTACATTATGTTTCAACTTTATTCATTTATTCACATACTATAATATGAGTAAGCTGTAACGCCATACAAAATGAATGTAAAAATAATTCCTTGAAGTACAATACAAAAATCATACGAAAGATCCACAAAACTGCCGCCGTACCTTTCGTTTTTTTTTCTCTTGAGTGCACGCGCGATACTGGCGATCATGCCATCCAACACCAGGACAAAAAAAAAAAGAAAGAAAGGAAATGAAGTTATATTACAACACAACAGATCATTGGCCTCGTTTTATTGACGTCCTAATGATACACGCTCAGAAAATGCACTGAAGTGGATGTCATGGGCGACAATTTCATGACTACACTAATTAGCACAAATGAAGACCAGGACGTAAACTGTACGTTCACCTCTTGTCGTTAAAGGGCCCCTAAACCACCCAGAGGTCGAAATTTAGTTGTGGTGTTGCAGTTGTGCACGAGTCTACAACGAAATTTTTCGAAAAATTTTTCGAAATGGTGCCGTCAGGGGGGGGGGGGGGTTATGATCGAAAAACGGCCCTCGCTCGTTTCGCTCTTTCCTTTTGCTACTCTCCTCATCGGCTGGTTTCCCCTCCTCGCCGAGTGCTTCTCGAAAGGTCACGTGACATACGTCATCGCCAGCGCACTTCTCAAAACACTGAATACTTCCGGTCACGTCAACGCTAGCGGCACATATACCGACTGCGAACCGGCCGCCAGTGCCGTAGAACGTCTGCCGTGCGAGAGGTGTCCAAAGTAGACGACAGTTCGGCCGGCGCCCCACCCGCTGCACCATCAATGTCCGAATCGACGACCGCGAACCTGCGCGCCTCCGCCACCGGCAACGAAAACATCAGCTGCAGCCGGGAGACGACGGGCTCGGCTGTGCTCGCATCGCAGCCGACGGCGCCGCTAATAGCGTATTTTTCTTCTTTGTGTACAAGTATTGCGAAGAGCGATAGCAACGATAAGAAAATATTGCGGCTTGATTTGGAACTTGCGTTGCGGGCTGTAATTACCGATTCGCAAGGGCGCACAAACGAGCAACACGACGAGGAAGAGCAGAAAGCGCGCGTACCTGCTAGCAGACTAACCGGAAGTCGTAGGTTCTTGTTAAACCAATGGAAATCGTTTCCGCAGTTGACATCACCAGATTCCACCTGCTGACATCGTAACGACCGCTGGGGATACCGGAAAGGCGAGGGGAGGAGAAGAACGGCATTGTTCTTTTTTTTTGTGGCGCTCCCGCAGCGCGTAGCGCTGCAGCGTTTGTCATCGTTGATCGTGACGGCGTTCTGAACTCGATGCGCGTTTACTTAAAATGTTAAAAAAAATCTGAGGTGGTTTAGGGGCCCTTTAAAGACACGGAAGACCATCTTCGAAGTGTTTTTGGACCAGCGCACGATGTGCGATCGGTGAGAGTCGTGCGACATCGTTCGAACAGCAGCAGGCAATGAACGGTACCATCCTTTGCCAATTAAGACTTCTTTACTTCTCCCCTCGGTGGCATCGGGTGCCACACCAAAAGACGCACAAAAAACCAAGGGGACTGCTGCGCACACCACACACTGCGAGCGAGTACGAGTAGCGCGAGTCGGCCCACACTGGCCACCATTCATCGGTCAGAAATCGAAAAACATCGAAACCCATCAGAAGACCCAGATCTGACGGAACGGTTCGGCACGGCTCATTCAAGGAGAGAGAACCGGTTTCCTCACTCCGAAAAGAACCGCCGTTCACTTACTGAACCACGGCTCCCTCGGTCTTCAAAAGAGCGGCCCGCTCCTGAGCGCTCAGGAGCGAGCCGGATCTTTTGAAGAGCGAGGGAGCCGTGGCGAAAAGAGCGGCTGGCTCCCGAGAGCTTTTTCACGGGAAGCACACATCGTGTGTCTCTTGTTTTTTATTGCGATAGCAATTATATGGACACTTCAACCGGATTTCTGCCGTCGGCGTCGCCGTCGCCGTCGCCGTGAGGTTCCGTATAGATAAAATCTTCACCGCGCGCCGTATGCCCGTGCTTCCGGGAAGCGTGCGGGGACGCGCGCTATCACGGAGAGCGAACGCACTCAATCTCCCTCGCGCAAGCAACGAAGCGGGAAGCCAGCGCCGGAGGGAGCGGGGGGAGGGGGGGGGGGGGCGTTTCTACTCTGCCAACAAACGCGCTCGTCGCTCGACCGCGCCGTCTCTTATCTCCACACGGCTCTGGCCTTTAAGCACTGTGCATTCGCCGCTCAGTATCTGTTGCAGCGATAGACCACACGTACCTTCGCCCGCTGCAGCGTACGGGCTAGCTGCCAGCGTTTTGTCAGTCGTCTGCAGTCATTCAGTGTGATCTATTCATGTTTGTTTGTGGGCGCTCACACCACGCTTGTCCATTCAGTTAGTAATAGTCGGGCCACATTTTCCAACGCACGCTACACATGCAATGCTGCCCGGATCGGCAGTGCAGCGCTACAGGTGTTTCCCTTCGCACGCGCGCTGCCCACGGGAAGCGCTTCTCATCAACACCACCGTTTCACACGCGCCTTCTCGTGGTCATCGAGTCTCTCTTCATGTCGGTCTACTTACGCCGCAGCACACCTGCTTACTTAATCAGCTCATGTTTACTACAATTCATATTGCTACCAAAGCCGCTCACCTTACTTCGTATGACATCGCTGTGTTGCTATCGCATTCATTACTTCGCCCTTAGGGCGAAACTGTGACACTTTTTTTTCCTCAGTTTATTTTTTCGCTACTGGTTATTTGGGACTAAAGAACGCAGTGATTCTTTTAGGGAGAGCGGCTGTTGTTTACGTGGCAAGCGAAGCATTGTGATTTTCTCTGATTTCTCAGCAGATATCTTGCGGATATCAGGTTGTTACGTTATATAGCTGATTTTTTAGACGAATATATTTGTAGCGTGGTGCTCGTAAGCCGATGGTCATTCGTGCTCATTCCCGATCGTAGTGGGTACTGTGACGGTCTTTAAATGCCTGTGCACGGTATGCCCAGGTGTAGTAGAGTTAAGGGGTATCATGGGACCAAAATGTTTCGGCGCTTTCTGGCATGGTGTCGGTTGTAGCCTGTGCATTTCTTCGAAACGTGTGAAGCGAGGTAATACAGCATTACTTCTGCGAAAACATTTTTAAGCACTGTAAGGGGTTCTCTGTACTTACAAGGCAACTTTTCATATCAATAATCACTTTTCTTGTTTTACTTGTACTTAGAAACAGTTTGAAGAGGACCAGTACGAGGGAAATCGACAGGATGGGCGCCGTCTGTTAGTCAACAGCCCTACATCATCATGGACTATATTTTCGAAGTGAAAAACATTGTTAATCTGTATTTGACTGTCCTAGTTTCATTTACGGTTTTTGTACGCGATATGTATGCAGTGTTGTTTATTTTTTCAATGTAGTTATCAGTGTTCCAATGGTTAATTATAAAATGTTCTGTACTCGCCATCGATGTGTTTGGCTGATGCGACGTATTCGACGGTAGCTGATGTATTCTGGCTGGATACCTTGATTAATATTATCCGCGGTTGCGTTTTCTTGTTTGTATTCTTGTTTTCGATTTATATTGTGTGTAATAAGGTTGATGTACTCACTTGAAACCCCCCCCCCCCTCCATGTAATGAATAAATAAAAAAAAACTATCCCTATCCCGAATTGTGTGTGTCGAGCCTACCTTGCGAATTTCTTTATCTCGTCTTTCACATAACCTTCAGGCGCCACACAGTACATATAATTTTTCATGTACATATCTCTTTCATGATTGACTGTACTAGACATTACTAAGTAAATGTATTTTGTGCATCGTTTGGTTTCTTGTGTGTACTACGCAAGATTGACACAGACAAGTTGCGTAACATTTTTCTCTACAGCACTAACTAAACCTTATTTTCACATCGCAGTTATTTTTACACCAGCTTAATCCTGTCAGCACACAGTTTTGTGGGCTAAAAAAGCAAAATTGCGCATAGATATCGTCAAATAATTGCAACGAACGCGAAGAGCACGCGCAACGCAAGGGAAACTAAACGCCGTGCGCGAGTGGCTGGCTATTGTAAAGGAGGCGTGACGTGTAAACCAAAATACAGCAGCGAAAAAGAAAAACTTCCGCACACAGGGGTTCGCAAGCCTTATATACCAAGAAACGAAGCGAAAAAAAATGGTACGTATTTCAAACATACACACGGCATATTAAATGTGATTGAATGAGGCAACTTGAGGCATGTTGCCGGCGCCATACATTTACGTGTTCGACCTTCGACGAGTTAACGGCTATTGGTTATAAAGATGTGCAGATGTGATACCGATAAAAAAATCCTCATCAAGGCAAAGCACTTGGAAGTGCGCCGCGAGTAACACTATGAACGCAAGCGTAGCTGTGTCTGAGCTCGTGTGATTCAACATGGCGGCGCAAGCGGGGTTGTCTCCACCCTGAACGGCGGCGCTGGCATCGAGGCACCCTAACCCAGCAGGAGACGGCTCTGACGGAAAGCATCGGCACGGCTCTCTGAACGCGAGAGAACCGGCTCCCTTTCTCCAAAAGAACCGCCGCTCATTTTTACTGAACGACCACTCAATCGCTTTTTAAAAAGAGCCGCTCACAAGATCCGGCTCGCTCCTGAGCGACCCATCTCTAGTCTGGGCTCCTGGCGCGAGCGAGTGTCTGCCTTGTGGTCTGGCTCCAGTGTAAATAGCATGTAAATAGCCGCTTTTGTCTGTGCCTTTCCATACGTGACATTATGAGAACGTGAAAGGCAGGTGGAGAGGAAAAGGCGACTACTGATAGTCCCCGTGTGAGGAAGAAGATCGGCACGCTGAACAGCCCCGTTGCCATCGTGTGGCCCGTACACAGTGGGCTCTACCTATAGGTAGGCTACGCCCTACCTGCTGGTGCTGCATTTGTCGCTGCTCCTCTACGACCCAGATAAACCCCCTTTACAGTTGGTGGAAGTGTTGGGTACAACAGTAAATCTGGAACTTCGCAACCGGACACTACAGCCTGTCTTCATTATGCCGGAAGAAGGACCACCACAACCACAACCCGCTGCCCCGGTGACTACCTTGGTCTGTCCTGGCTCGTTACGTCAACGCGACCCACCCATCTTCAGTGGTACAGGAGATCATGACGTAGAAGACTGGCTCGCTGACCACGACCGGGTGAGCACCCACAACCACTGGGACGACACACAAAGGCTGAATTACGTGTAGTTTTACTTGAGCGGTGTCGCCAGCGTGTGGCACCGAAACCACAAACGTGATAGCACGACGTGGGCCGCCTTCAAAGCTAACGTAACAGAGGTATTCGGGCGCCCCGCCGTTCGCAAGCTTCGCGCCGAGCAACGTTTGCGTGGTCGTGCACAACAGAGCGGGGAGACATTTACCAGTTACATAGAATATGTTGTCGACCTCTGTAACCGCGTTGACGCCGCAATGGCTGATGCCGAGAAGATCAGGCATAGTCTTAAAAGGCATTGAAGACGACACCTTCCAGATGCTGCTGGCTAAAAACCCGGCAACAGTGTCAGAACTCGTCAGTCTCTGCCAAAGCTTCGATGAACTACGCAAACAACGCGTAGCCACCCGTCAATCTCTTCCACAGGCCACTTCAATGTCCAGCTTGGCTGTTGCCCCGGATAACACTTCGCTGTTATCCCAAATGAAGGAGTTCGTCCGTGAAGAAGTTGTTCGTCAGCTTTCACTGATGCCGCTTACACACGGCCCGTCGAGTTCTCCATTGGCGCCCTCTCTGAAATATGTCATCAAGGAGCAGGTAGCCGACCACGTCCTGCCTTCGTTCCATCAGGCTCCGACTGCCGCTCCCCTGACGTACGCCGAAGTCACTGCGAGACCTGGACTGCAGACCTACGGTCCACTTCGCCCGCCTTTGCGCCCGCCTGTATCCCCTCCCGCCCGACCAGTGGTACAGCATGCACGACTTCAAGACCATTGGCGCACGGAAGACAACTGTCCGATTTGTTTTTATTGTGGCCGTGCTGGACACGTGGCACGTCGCTGTCGCTTACTTGCACCGAACGTCTCCAACAATGTGCGTCCATATGCGCTACGTTTCCAACAACGCCGCAATTATTCGGACAGCTATGAATCTCCTCCTGCCGCCGAGACCGCCTTCTCCACTCGCCGTTTACCATCTCCTCGCCGGCGCTCCGTTTCGACCATGCACCGTCGGCGGAGCCCTCTGCGCCAGGCAAACTGAATACCGCAGTTCAGGAGGCAAGAACTGCGGTGTCAGCAAAATGTATAAGGCCTGACAGTTCCCCGAAAAACGTTATTGAAGTCGCAATAGAAGGAATATTGACGCTAGCCCTTGTCGACACCGGCGCTGCACTTTCAGCGATAGATGCCCGTATTTGCTGCAAAATTGGAAAAGTGACGACACCGCTTTCTGGATTATCCCTTCGGACGGCCAACGCGCAGCACGTCGAGCCATCCGGTGCCTGCACCGCTCGTGTCGTCATTCAGGAGGTTCTCTATGTCATCGAATTCTTCGTGCTGCCGTAATGTTCTCACGACGTCATATTAGGATGGGACTATCTCCACCGAGCGAGAAGGGCAGCTAAGGCCGCCGGACTCCTGGACTGAGGGGACCACCCACTGCCGAGCGGGGGAGCTACCTACGCTCGCGTGCTCTTTTCATTAAAGTTTATTCTCTCTCTCTCTCTCTCCACACATCATGCGATCATCGACTGTGCCCGTGCCGAAATTGAGATGTTTCTGTTTTCGACAGATGTTATACATACCAACAAGGACCCTTGTCACAAAATAATCGTTTCAGAAGATACCGTTATACCTGCATAGTCTTCTGCTTTTGTCAGTATATCTTGTGCCTCTGTAGATGCCGGCACAGTACTCTTCACTCTGTCTGAACTCTTAGTTCACCGCCGATCACTACCACTGCCGTTCGCTGTTCTCGAGTGAATCACTGGCGTCTCTCTGATGTGTGTGTCAAACCCATCGGCTGAACCAATTACTTTACGCCGCCGTGAAAGCCTTGGGAGAGCAGAGTCACTGGCTTCACCTTCAATCTTTGGCACAATGGACGACTCCGCTTATCTTGCCGCATTCGAAGAATCGCCTCCTCAGTCACTGCCGCGTTCTTTTACACCGTCTATTGCGGGTGACCTTACGACGACGCAGCGAGCCGAACTTCTTCACTTGCTCCAAGGCTTCTCTTCCTCTTTTGACTGTCAAACAACGTCACTCGGCCGCACAACGACTGTTTCGCACACTATCGACACCGGAAGCCATGCAACCATTCGGCAGCGTCCGTACCGAGTATCGGCGAGCGAAAGACGCGTTTATTTATTTATTTACAAATACTGCCTTCTCAGTGTGAGACATTGCAGGGGTGGGTACATAAGTAGCCTAAATAGGCAAAATCAAACATTATATAGCATACAATCAGTAGAGCATGTTACATATGTACATGGTCAGTACAAACAATATTGCGTTAAAGAAAGGCATGTATTCAAAGCTACAAAAAATAAAGAGTACACCAGCAGATCTTAGAAATAATGAGAGATGTGGTAGATTTCTTTCGCGAATTGTGCAGGAGGTAACTGTCGAAGTGAGCCGTCAAGGCCATTCCAGAGTTCGACTGTTGACGGGAAAAATGAAAATTTAAAAGTGTTCAAGCGTGATTGAAATGAAACAAGGTTAAGGGGGTGAGTGCTTCGAGTTGCACGCGCAGGACACTTCACAAATGAAACCGGTGCCGCAATAACCGACGACCCGTGTATGATTTTATGTAAAGTGATAAGACACTCACACGTGCGTCTGTGTGCAAGTGTGTCAAGCGATAGGTCATGGGCATGTGAAGAGGGTGAAAAATTGTGGTCATATCTGTTTTGAATATATCTTATCGCTTTGTTTTGCAGAGATTCCAATTTGTTAGCGTCACAAGAATACGGGGACCAGACAAAGGACGCATACTCCAAAACTGGCCTGATCAGTGTCTTGTATGCAGTTATAGTTTGCAATCCTTAGTAGCGTCTTTTAATGTACGTTTTAAATATGCTATTTTGCGAAGTGCCTTCGAGTGGATGCAGTCTATGTGTTTTTGCCATTTCATGTTATGAGCAAAAGTTACCCCGAGGTACTTGAATTCATCTACATGTGCAATTTTAGTTCCACTGAAACCATAATTAAAGTGCAAAGGTGTTTTCTTATTCGTGAAGGTCATCGAGACTGTCTTTGTTAGGTTAGGTGCTAGTTGCCAAGTATCGCTCCAAGCACAGAACTTAGAGAAAACTTCATCATCATCATCATCATCATCATCATCATCATCATCATCATCATCATCATCATCATCATCAGCCTATATTTTATGTCCACTGCAGGACGAAGGGCTCTCCCTGCGATCTCCAATTACCCCTGTCTTGCGCTAGCGTATTCCAACTTGCGCCTGCGAATTTCCTAACCTCATCATCCCACCTGACTTTCTGCCGTCCTCGACTGCGCTTCCCTTCTCTTGGTATCCATTCTGTAACCCTAATGGTCCACCGGTTATCCATCCTACGCATTACATGGCCTGCCCAGCTCCATTTCTTCCGCTTAATGTCAACTAGAATATCGTCTACCCCCGTTTGTTCTCTGATCCACACCGCTCTCTTGGAACTTGGAGGTTTACAAAGAAGCTCGAGAACAAGTTAAGGACCGCACAAAGAGCAATGGAACGAAAAATCTTAGGAGTAACGTTAAGAGAGAAAACTTCATTTAATACTAACTGGTCATTTGCATTCGACACTTCGGAATACAATACACATTCGTCTGCGTGCAACCGTAGCTTAAATGGCGTGTTTTCAGTGACCTTCACGGCGTCATTGATATAGATTATAAATAAAAGCGGGCCTAACACAGATCCTTGGGGCACACCAGATGTAACTTCGATAGTATTGGACTTACTTTTATTAAAGGAAACGTACTGGCTTCTGTGATGCAAGTAATC
Organism: Dermacentor silvarum; assembly: GCF_013339745.2. Taxonomy (NCBI): domain Eukaryota; kingdom Metazoa; phylum Arthropoda; class Arachnida; order Ixodida; family Ixodidae; genus Dermacentor; species Dermacentor silvarum. Next base: position 22,098,587 of record NC_051156.1, on the reverse strand, counting down.
AGCAATCCAAGTAATTAGTTGGTCTTTTTCAATAACCTCACGAAGCTTGAGAAGCAGTTTTCTATGATAGCAACAGTCGAAAGCTTTAGCATAGTCTATAAATAGAGCATCTAGCTGGCCTCGCATATTTAGCACCGTAGCAATATCATGCGAAAACTCAATAAGTTGTGTTATTGTCGAGAAACCGGGCCGAAAACCATGTTGACACGCCGAGATAACGTTGTTGTCTGTTAAGTAACTAACAATGTGTTTGTGAATAACGTGTTCAAGTAACTTACAAGTAGTACATAACAAGGAAATTGGCCTGTAGTTAGAAATGATTTGCTTTTTACCAGATTTAAAAACTGGGACCACGTTAGCCGTTTTCCAAATGCTCGGAACGGTAGATGTCAGAAGTGATTTCCTGAAGATAATTGCGAGGTAACGTGCGTTCCACTTAAAGTATCGCTTAAGAAAAGTGTTTGGCATATTGTCTGGACCACAGCTTTTAGTTGTGTTGATGTTGAGTGAAAAATTAAAAACACCTTCGACAGTTATGGTGATATCGGGAAGCGCTGGGAGGGCAAGAGGGTTGAAAGGTGGATTAAGACCATTGTCGGAGACAAAAACGGATTGAAAGAAATTATTGAAAGCCTCTGAGATGCTGGAAGGCTCGGTACAGGGGATACCATCGATAATAAATGACGAAGAACTAGAATCATAAAGATTGATGGTTTTCCAAAACCTCGAAGGATTAACTTTGAGAACAGTCGCTAGGGTCACGTTGTAGTAGAAGTGTTTCGCCTCGTGTATTTTAGCTTTTAGTGTCGTCTTCAACGTTCTTAGTAGACTGACAAAAGTATGGTCTTTGTGATGACGCTTACGAACTCGTTTTATTCTGCGCAACAGGAGAATGATTTCGCGATTGTACCATGGATGACACCGATTGCGTTTTATGCATTTCTTGGGAACATGTCTAGAGATACAGCTGCGCACAATACCATGAAACATGCTCACTAAAGAGTCAACACTGCACTGGTCACTGCAAAACAAAAAAAATTATCGTACGCAGAAGCAAGCGCATTTACAATGGATGCATCGTCGGCTTTGTCGAAGTTTCGTACGTATTTAAACACTGGTTTTCTGGCTTCGCACGTAACATTCACACTCACGATCACTGCCTTGTGATCAGACAAGCCTTCAACAGTGTAGCAATGGTGTCCATTATGTACAAGCTCGTGGTTTACAAAAACAAGGTCTAAGATAGCATTCTCGCGTGTTGGGCAATCAACAAGTTGTGTCAGATCAAATGACAAGGACATGTCGATAACCGACAAACAAAGCTGTTTATCGCGACCAGTTGGCTTGAGCGATTGCCAGTCGAGATGTGGGAGATTGAAGTCGCCTGTAACTACTAATTTCCCATTGTGTAGTCTATGCTGTGCAATATATTTCTGACAAGGCAAAAGATATCACCAGGGGTATCAGGGGGACGATAAATAGCCCCTATTGCAACAACCAGGGATCCAACCTTTACCTTACACCAAAGTGACTCGGTACCAGGAAGGTCAGGCAGTAGGAAGAAATCAATGCCTGTCTTAATAAAAATCGCTACGCCACCCCCTCGGCTACCGCCCTCGGCGTTATCGATGATTTTCCGACCCATCTTCGCCGTTTACATGAAATTTTGACCTGTCTTCGGTCTCCAGCTTAACTTGAAAAAGTGCCAGGTGAACGATATACTCAAACGCGGTGTCATCTAGCCTTCTAGTAGCCCCAGGGTATCACCAGTAGTCATAGTTAAGAAAAACGATGGCACCATACGATTTTGCGTTGATTATCGAAGGCTTAACAAGATTACTCGAAAGAATGTATACCCGTTGCCATGTATAGACGACGCACGTGACTGTTTACAAGGGGCGGAGTTTTTTTCCTCCTTATCTTTCCGTTCTGGCTTCCGGCAGGTGCGTCTGGTTGACGCTGACTGTTCAAAAACCGCGTTTGTAACACCAGACGGCTTGTACGAATTCAGTGTAATGCCGTTCGGTCTCCGAAACGCACCCACCACCTTTGAACGCATGATGGACGGCATCCAGCGTGGCCTGAAGTGGCATACATGTCTCTGCTACCTCGATGACGTTGTCGTCTTTTCCTCTGATTTTCCGACCCATCTTCACCGTTTACATCAAATTTTGACCTGTCTCCGGAATGCTGGTCTCCAGCTTAACTTGAAAAAAAGTGCCTATTTGCAGCTAGAAAACTGATTCATTTTCTTAAATTTCTGTGCGCAAACGAACAGGGACGAAGAAAAGGAGACACAAGGACGAAAGCGCTCGTCCTTGTGTCTCCTTTTCTTCGTCCCTGTTTGTTTGCACACAGAAATTTAAAAAAATGAATCTGTTCCAACTAGGCCGACTCGCAGTTATGCTTTAGAAAACTGACAATACTAAGCCACGTTGTCTTCAAAGAAGGCATTCTTCCCGACCCTACTAAACTTCGTGCCATATCCGAATTCCCGAAGCCCACTAACTTGAAAGCACTACGCAGCTTTATTGAACTATGCTCTTATTTTCGACGATTCGTTCGCAATTCCGCTACTGTGATCGCACCCCTCAACCAACTTCTCCAAGGCGACAATGAACTTTCTGATTGGTCATAAGCCTCTGAGGATGCGTTTACGACTCTACGCCGCCTACTTATGTCTCCGCCAATCTTGCGCCATTTTGACCCAAGCGTACCTACAGAACTTCACACTGACGCCAGTGGTGTAGGCCTTGGTGCCGTGCTCGCACAACGTAAGAACACTAATGCCGAATACGTGGTCGCTTATGCCAGTCGGGCGCTTACAAAACCTGAGGCCAATTGCACAGTAACAGAAAAATAGTGCCTGGCCATCGTATGCGCACTTAAAAAAATTCGCCGATATCTCCAAGGTAGACCTTTTGACGTGGTGATGGATAATCATGCTCTTTGTTGGTTATATAACCTCAAAGACCCGTCGGGTCGCCTCACTCGGTGGGCCCACCGCCTCCATGAATATGATATCCGTGTCGTCTATCGCTTTGGACGCGCACACTCTGACACCGATGCCCTCTCGCGCTTCCCGGTTACTTCAGACGCCAGTACTTCTATCAACAGTCATGATATCTCACCACTTGACATCATGGACAGGGCCTTGGAGCAACGCAAATACCATGGATCATCATGTTATTCGATATTTTGTCCAACCCTCCGGCGGCTTCGGCAGCTTGAGCTGCCAGGCAATCCGCGACGGACTTTTATACCGCCACAACTACCGCAATGACGGCCGCACATTGCTGTTAGTCGTGCCCCGCCACCTTCGAAACGATTTATGCTCCGCTTCTCACTCCGACCCCCAGTGGAGTCACGTCGGAGTGTCGAAGACCTACACACGGCTTCGCCTACGCTACTATTGGCGCGGGATGTACACCTTCATCCACAAATACGTACGCTCCTGCATTGCCTGCCAGCGACGCAAATGTGTCTCGCACCTCTCCAGCCACTTCCCTGCCCAGCTCACCCATTTGACCCTGTCGGCATTGATTTATACGGGCCTCTTCCATCTACTGGCGCTAGCAACCGATGGATTGTCATCGCCGTAGATCATTTGACCCGATATGCTGAAATCGCCGCCTTACCTGCCGCATCAGCAAAAGACGTCGCCGCGTTCATTTTACACAACTTTGTTCTCCGCCATGGCGCACCTCGTGAACTGCTGAGCGATCGGGGTCGCGTATTCTTCTCGAACGTGCTGCAGTCACTCCTATCGGAATGCCAAATTATTAATCGCAGAACTACCGCTTAACAGCCACAGACGAATGGATTAACAGAACGATTCAAGAGAACTCTTGGTGACAAGCTATCAATGTATGTGGCGTCAGACCCCTCCAACTGGGATCTTGTACTTCCCTTCGTCGCATACGCATATAACACTGCCTCCCAAGCCACTACCAGGTTCTCACCATTCTTTCTGCTTTGCGGCCGCCAGCCCTCCAGCACCATTGATACGGTTCTCCCGTACCGGCCGGACCCTGTCGACTGCTCACCTGTTGCTACGGTCGCTCAGCACGCCGAGAAATGCCGACAACTTGCCCTTTCGTTGACGTCTGCTCAACAGTGTCGCCAAAAACAGCTTCATGACCTAAAACCCCCTCCTCCCCCTGTCGCCATCGATTTCGACGTGTGGCTTTGGGTCTCGCCTGTTGCTGCTCCTGGCCTTTCGTCGAAGCTCCTCCCCAAGTACCACAGGCCGTACCGCTGGGTTGCGCAAACATCACTAGTTAATTACGTGGTTGAGCCCGTGTCGCCCTCTTCCGATCTCCGTCGTCGCCGGCGACAGACTGTACACATTGACCGGCTCAAGCCCTACTACGATCCGCTGAACTCTCCCTAGGTCGCCAGGATGGCTACTCTTCCATACCTGGGGGTGATTGTGAGGAAGAAGATCGGCACGCTGAACAGCCCCGTTGCCATCGTGTGATTCGTACCAGGTTCGATCTATGGCTACGCCCTAACTGCTGGTGCTGCGTTTGTCGCGGGTGCTCTACGACCCAAATAAACCCCCTTTACACCCGGGATGGGTGAATCTGGAGATACTGTCTGCGTGCTACCGGTGAAAAGAGGTTTATTGGACGTGGACCCTGCATCCAGAAAGGTCCGCTCAAAGTGGTGCGTTGCCTCAATCGAGGGACATTAAAGGCCCCGGAGCTCGGCACCGGCTCAACCACGAAGATCGCGTTTTCCCCCAACTCGGTTAAGCCACGCACGCCTAATCGCAAGAGGCGATAACTCCCATGTGCTCGGATCCATGGCGTCACAATACATTGAACGCTCGGGGACCGCAGACATTGAGGGAACGCGAAATTCCATCGTAGTCGGCGGTACCAAAAGTGGCCGACGGCGCAAAGCGTCAAAAAAAAAAGTTCAGATTAACGTGAAATTTCCCAGGGAGGTTCCTGTAAATAAAGTGTAGTGGAGAAGAGAGACACGCTAGTGGATACAGCGCTACTGGCTCTAAACGCTAGTGGGTCAAGCGCTCTCGCTCAGCAACGGCTCTCGTGCTGGGAAGCTGTTACTGCGCTGACCGTTGACGCTGCGCTGCTCCAAGCTCTGCCGAATAAACACCCTTAGAATTGGTGGATTGTGCTAGGTAACCTCAGACAATCATCCTGGAACTCCGGTCCCGTACCCTACCATCTACCATGGCCCAAGACGCCTCCGAGCAAACGCCTCATCCTGCGCCCACTGCGTGTCCCGGGGTACCTCGTCACCGCGGCCCTCCTATCTACACTGGAGCGGACGACACTGACGTGGACGAATGGCTCACGGCGTATGACAGGGTAAGCGCCCATAACAAGTGGAACGAAGTGGACAAACTGCGCCATGTTCTGTTCTACCTCGCTGGTGTGGCCAGCCTGTGGTATAATAACCACGAAACAGAGTTCCAGACATGGTCTGAATTTAAGACTTCCCTCGCCGATGTATTTGGTCCCTGCTGTTCGCAAGCTGCGGGCCGAGCAGCGTTTGCGGGAACGAGCTCAACAGCCAGGAGAAACATTCACCGGCTATATTGAAGATGTCCTGGACCTATGCAGGAAAGTCGATTTGACCATGGCGGAGTCTGATCGAATTCGCAACATCCTGAAACGCATAAAAGACGACGCCTTCAACATGTTGCTGGCCAAAAGTCCTCGCTCTGTGGCTGAAATTATCACACTCTGCAAGAGCTATGAAGAACTCCGCAGGCAGCGATCACTGACCCGTCTATCTCTACCGCGTGACGAACACCTCGCCGGTTTGGCTGCCATATCCGACCAGACAGCTTTGCTCGCAGAAATGAAGGCGTTCGTCCTCGAGGAAGTTGCCCGGCAACTGTCATTAATGGATTTTGCACAGCCGCAGCCGGTACACGCGCCAACGCCGAGTTTTGCGCCTCCGCTTCACCGCGTCATAGCGCAAGAACTGCGCGAGGTTTTGCCTGAGTACCACCAGCGCGTTCCTGCGGCTGCGCCTCACAGCTACGCCGAAGTCATGGCCAGGCCCCAATAGATACCAACGACTGTGCCACTCAGCTACGCGGAAGTCGTCACCCAGCCTCAACAACTCCCTCAGCGGGGACCTCTCACGTACGCCGAAGTCCTCGCTATGCCCCGACAACAGCCTGCCGTGCAATCACTTCACCAGCCGCCACGTCCAACGCGTCCTCCCACATGGATGGAACCTGCCACAGCGACTCGGTGGCGTACGGCGGACAATCGGCCGATATGTTTTGCGTGCGGCTACGCAGGCCACGTCGCACGCCACTGTAGTCGCGTGCAGTCGCCCAGCGCTACACCATATGCGCCAAGTCCTATGGTGGGTTCTCCGCGCCGATATTACGACGACGAACCTCGGGCTGCGTCACCACCATTCCGCCGGTCTGCCAACATTTGCCGCTCACCTTCTCCACGCCGACGCTCCCCATCACCGATGCGGCCTCGTCCCGAAGCTTGGGATGAGGAAAACTAATCGTCGCAGTCCATGAGGCAAGGGCTGCGACGCCGTCGAAACGCGAAAGTCCTCAACGTAGCTCAACCAATGTGATAGACGTGTTAGTTGACGGTGTGCGCACATATGCCCTCGTGGATACCGGAGCCGCTGTGTAAGTTATGGACGCAAAGCTTTGTCGCTTCCTTCGAAAGGTCACGACGCCCCTTGCCGGATTCTCCCTCCGCACAGCAGGCGCACAGCGTATTCATCCGCTAGCGGCGTGCACCGCTCGTGTTCTCATCGAGGACGTTGTATACGCCATCGAATTTGTTGTGATTTCCTCGTGCTCCCACGAAGTTATCCTGGGGTGGGACTTTCTCGCCCGCCACAATGCTGTTATTCATTGTGCAGGGGCCGAACTAGAACTGTCGCCGATCTCAGATATGACGCCTGTCGATAATGCTTCTTTTGCGAACAAACCGCTCGTCAGGCACGACACCAGCGTTCCTCCCAAGTCGTCAGTGATTGTCTCAATGCATTGCAGCAGCCTCTCTGACGCCGTCGCCCTACTTTCTCCGTCTGGCCGATTTTATACTCGAAAATGTCTGCTGGTACCTTTTGCAACTGTGAACGTCAAACAGGGCTCCACCGCTATTTTCATCTGTAACCCCTTCTCATACCCCGTGATGCTGCTTCAAGGCGAATGTCTTGGCCATGTGGAGGTGATCGACGACGTACAAATTACGGATGTTCCCGAAGCCACGTCCTGCGCCAGTTACAACACGCTCAGTTCTCTCTCTACGTCCGACCTTTTGCCCACAGGTGTGTTCGATTCATCTATTGCCGATGGCTTCACCCCAGCTCAGCGTTATCAGCTTCTGCGCATCTTAGAAGAATTTCGTTCTTCTTTTGATCTCTGGCAACCTTCCCTGGGCCGGACGTCTGCTGTCACGCACCATATTGACACTGGCTCCCAACCGCCATTGCGGCAACGCCCATATCGCGTCTCTGCCACAGAACGCCGTGTGAATAATGAGCAAGTGGACGATATGCTTCGCCGTGAAGTGATCCGACCCTCGAACAGTCCATGCGCATCTCCTGTCGTCCTTGTTACGAAAAAAGACGGCTCGGTACGGTTCTGTGTCGACTATCGGCGCCTGAACAAGATCACTCGCAAAGATGTTTACCCGCTGCCGCGAATCGATGACGCTATCGATAGCCTACAAGGAGCAGAATTCTTTTCATCTCTAGATTTACGCTCCGGATATTGGCAAGTACCCATGGCTGACGTCGATAGGCCGAAGACAGCCTTTGTCACACCCGACGGTTTATACGAATTTAACGTCATGCCGTTTGGACTTTGTAATGCGCCAGCAACATTTGAGCGCATGATGGACACAGTTCTGCGCGGTTTGAAGTGGCACACATGCTTATGTTATCTCGACGACGTTGTTGTTTTTGCCTCTGACTTCACCACGCACCTTCAACGCCTACGGCGTGTTTTGACGTGCTTAGAAAACGCTGGCCTCCAACTGAACCTAAAGAAGTGCCGATTTGCAGCGCGGCAGCTCACGATACTAGGTTACGTCGTCTCGAAGGATGGAATCCTCCCCGATCCAGCCAAACTTTGTGCCGTCGCCGAATTCCCTAAACCGACGTCCGTCAAAGAATTCCGCAGTTTCGTAGGCTTGTGTTCCTACTTCAGGCGCTTCATTCGCAATTTCGCCGCCGTCATATCGCCCCTGAGGAAGCTCCTCGGAGGCAACGGACCACTCCATTCGTGGTCATCCGAGTGTGACGAGGCGTTCACTAAACTCCGTCGTTTGCTGACGTCTCCTCCTATTTTGCGCCACTACGACCCAACGGCACCTATTGAGGTGCACACAGATGCCAGCGGTGTTGGCCTCTTCTTCACCCCAACTCTCGCCAGCTGGTCTGCAGCCTCTACCCTGCCCTACCCGGCCGTTCGGGTGCGTTGGCATCGATTTGTATGGGCCACTTCCCTTGACGTCGGCTGGTAACCGCTGGGCCATTGTGGCAGTAGATCATCTTACACGATACGCCGAAACCGCCGCTCTCCCAGCAGCTACGGCGCGCGATGTTGCCTCATTCCTACTTCGCCGATTCATCCTGCGGCATGGTCCACCTCAAGAACTGCTCAGCGACCACAGACGCGTCTTTCTGTCGGAGGTAGTTGAAGCGATTCTCAAGGAGTGCCACGTTGTTCATCGTACGACTACGGCGTACCACCCTCAAACGAATGGCCTCACAGAACGCTTCAACCGTACACTCGGCGACATGCTTTCAATGTACGTCACCTCCGATCACACGAACTGGGACGCCATTCTGCCCTTCGTGACCTACGCGTATAATACCGCTACGCAGAGCACCACTGGATTTTCACCCTATTTCTTATTGTATGGTCGACACCCTTCGCACACCATCGACACCATTCTACCGTGCCGGCCGGATGCATCCGAGTGTGTGCCTATTTCTGCCACGGTCAGGCATGCAGAAGAGTGCCGCGACCTAGCACGGGCCTTTACTTCCGATGATCAAGAGCGCCAGAGGAGCTCTCGCGGTGACGCCACTTCCACGGTCACCTTCGATCGGGGAGCGCTCGTGTGGCTCTCAGTCCCTTTCACTGCCCCTGGTCTCTCATCAAAACTGGTCCCGAAGTATGAAGGCCCTTATCGTGATCTCGAACGCGCATCCCCTGTGAACTACGTAATCGAACCAGTTGAGCCATCTTCAGACATGCGCCGCCGTGGACGAGACATTGTCCATGTCGACCGTCTCAAGCGTTACTTCGACCCGCTCATCGTGACGAGCTGTTAGGTCGCCGGACGGCTCCCTTATCGCTCCCGGGGGTGATTGCAGTGAAGAAGAGAGACACGCTAGTGGATACAGCGCTACTGGCTCTAAACGCTAGTGGGTCAAGCGCTATCGCTCAGCAACGGCTCTCGTGCTGGGAAGCTGTTACTGCGCTGACCGTTGACGCTGCGCTGCTCCTAGCAGCGCAGCGTCCTTAGAAAAGTAAAATAACCTTAGAAAAGTAAAATAATGGTAATGAATCTGGGGTGCGAGACGAGCACGCTTCCCCGACGCTACGGCGGTCCCACAGTTCTGGGGGGTACCTAGTGTGCGTATCATTGCACACATCACGTCGCAGCGATCTGTCTGACTAAAGGTGTGGCCTAGTGCATGCGTCATTGGGCACGTGACGGCACAACAAAATGTGGCGCCACGTTATGAGCGTATAAAATCAGCGCGTTCATGACGTTCCGAGGTCTACAAACGGTATAATGGTTTGGCATTCCCACACGTAAGCAGTCTTAAAGGGCCCCAAACCACCTCAGATATTTTTTGATCATTTCAAGTAAACACGCGCATCGAGTTCAGAATGCTGTCATGATCAACGATGCCAAACGCTGCAGCGCTACGCGCCGCAGGAGCGCCACAAAAAAAAAAAAAGAAAAAAAAAGACAATGCCATCATCCTCCCCTCGCCTTTCCAGTATCCCCAGCGGTCGTCACGATGTCAGCAGGGGGAATCTGGTGATGTCAACTGCGGAAACGATGTCCATTGGTTGAAAAAGAACCTACGACTTCCGGTTAGTCTGCTAGCAGGTACGCGCGCTTTCTGCTCTTCCTCGTCGTGTGCGCCCTCGCGAATAGGTAATTACAGCCCGCAACGCAAGTGCCAAATCACTCGCGTTCCAACACAGTCGTGCTTAGCGGTCTGATTAGCAGCGCGAACAGAGTGCGACAGTGTTGGCCTTTCCAGACGTGCGCGCAACACAGGGTCTATTAGCCCCGAGAACGAACACTGGCGTCGCTGCAAACGCCGCGGTGTGACGTCACGGACAGGACTCCCCTGCTACGCCACCGCCGTTCTCCTAGATCTGCACCGTCCGCCCCCGCTTTTGTGTGATGCGATGGTGACTTACTGCTCTGTTCCACAATGTAAATCTCGCAATGAAGATGGTGTAAGTTTTCACTACTATCCAAAGTCGATGAAGCTAAAGAAAGTTCGGATAATAAAGCTTAGAATGAGCAAGCTGCCGTCAAAACGCTCCGTCGTCTGCAGCAAGCACTTCAGAGAAGAGGATTTTGTATATTCCGTATACAAGACGCTAGGTAAGGCCACTTCGGGTGTACTTCTCGCTTCTTTGCAGTCAGTTGACGTGTCCGTCACTTCATTACCAGGTTACAAGTACCGAAAGTTGTCGCCGGAAGCAATTCCGTTCGTCAATCTGCCTGAACGGCCACACGATGCGAGGCGGCGTCTCGTGCGAGCGGCGATGAGACGGCGTAAGTTTATCGGATATTGATTCTCTTTGCGGTTAGTATAAATAAGTCGTTCAAACATGTATGTAGATACATAAAGAATTGAAAATGATCTGTGGGAGCCAGAATGGGTGAAATGTGCTGTCGGCCGCTCCAGCATCGCTCGGTGTAGGAGCGCGCACGGTAACACATTAGACAGTTTTAGTTTAGCGTTAGCGTAATAGCGGGGTTACGGGAAATAGCGTTACCGTTCCGCAAACCAACTTTGCAGAAAGAGAGTTTTAGTATAGCGTGATAGCGTAGTTTACGTGCGGGACGCTATTCCATTACGCTTTGAATTTCGCATACACAGGGCACCTAATTCTATGTGTGTGTGCGTCCGGAAAGTGCGATAGGCAGCGCAATGGAAGCCAGGAGCGCGTTCTATTTTTACTTCACATGTCCGTCGATCTGCAACGAAACAGACAAGCAGTACAAGCTGTCTACCATAGCCTCCGAAATCCTCCTATCTCAGAGGCCATATGCCGTCGTCGCGCCTATCTCCCGACTTTAGCGACAGATGGTGCTCGCATCTCAGAAAAAATTTCTCTCGTTAGGCTTAGGCGCGTTCGAAACGAGAAGCGATCTCGAAGATTCCTCAAGATTAGCCATAACACTCTCTCGGCGAAGCGGCATGAGACTAAGCAAAAGCCGTTTACGCAGTCATTTGCTACGACAAAGTGAATTCTACAAAAACAACGCCAAATTAAGTTCGAAGCGGGCGACCGCGACTGCCGCCATGTTTTACGTACACTACGTACACCACGCTAACACGGTAACGTTAACTCTGAGAAATAGCGTGCGCACGGTAAACGGTATGGGTCAGTTAGCGTTCTGCGCATGCGCACTTCGATCCCGCTATTCCGGTACGTCCGCTATTCCGGTAACCACGCTAAACTAAAACTGTCTATTGATTCACGACAGATGTACTATCGCGTTTAATAATGTAGAAGCATCGCTGATCGTGCATTTGTACCCGCACGGGCGCTCCCTCGGTTGTCTAGCTTATTATTCACGGTAACAGCGAGTCATTACTGTCTACGTATTAAAACAATTCCGCAGCCATCTTAAACGTGTGCCACATGGGACACTTTCTACCGCGATCCGGCCTGACCGAGATGAAAATTGATCGCGATTGCCTCCCTCGCGTAAGCTGTGGAAGAGAGTTAATCGCGATCGAGAATTTCGATCCCGATCGGAAGTGGCTGTAATGCTATTAGCAAAATGTCCTGCAAGGTTTGATTTCCATTTCAGGTGAAAGAGGCGTTTCCCTACGCTCTTACGATTTGCCACAGACATCTTCCATTCGCACTGATGCTGTGGAAAAATGCCAAGATGGGGCAGCCGAGAGCTCGAGCAGCTCGATGTTAGAACCAATTGATGCACCACTGGCCGAAGAGACAGAACCAATAGAGTGCTGTGGTACGTTTACCTTTCAAGTAATACAAATGTTCATGTGCCAAATTGTGCTGCATGTGGGCCCTCATGTCATTTACTGTGATGTAGAGTACTTGGTTATTTTTAATTAGTTTCATTTCATTTTATTTTTCCACCCTCTAGAGGTTCCGGCTGAGAGTTCAGGCAATTGCATTACAAATTCAGAAGGTACCAGAACAATTTGCAACACATTTGCTGCTGTTTGTGTTAATACTGGTGACTGCTGTAAGTTATGTTATTGTTACATTCAATTTGTTTTTCTTTTTCAGAGATTATTGCTGAAACTGAGAAGCTCTCTAAAGAAATTGGAATTCAGGTCGATACTAGAAACTTCTTGTTTGCCAGGGAACAGCTTATCACAATTGCAAAAGTTCCTGATGAAAATGGTCGTGTTGTGCTCACAGGTATAAGCTCTTTCGAGTTGTTTTACAACATAACAGAGCTTTACACAGAAGCAAGGCTGCATCAAGGTACGCGAAGCTTATCCTTGAGTGATGATGCTGCTGTGCTTCTCACATTCATGAAACTCTATCATCATTTACCATTTTCTCTGCTGGCAGTGTTGTTTCGTGTTCACCGTACAACTGCGTCTAACATTTTCAAGGATTCGATTGTAATTCTAGCAAGTATTCTTGAGCATGCAGTTTTCTGGCCAACGAAGACTGCAGTTGTCGACTGTCTTACAATGTATTTCAAAGAATACAAAGACACGAGGATGGTGCTTGACTGCACTGAAATAGAAATTGAGCGCCCAAAAGATCTTGTGTCGAGGCTTCTCACGTACAGCCACTATAAGCGCACATACACTGCAAAGGTACTGGTGAGTGCGACACCAGGTGGCTTAATCAGCTATATGTCCGGCGTATGGCGAGAAAGCATCTGACAGATACATCACAAAGCAGTGCAGCATTCTTGACAAGTGTATTCCCCATGTTGACAGTGTAATGGTAGATAAAGGCTTCCTGATCAGTGAGCTTTGCAAAGAAAAAAAAAAACATAAAAATGATCAGACCTCCCTAACTCAAGGAAAAACAGCTTACTACAGAGGAAGCTAGGAGAAATCAGTCCATAGCAAGTGCCCGAGTACCTGTGGAGAGGGCCATTCAAAGGATGAAACTGTACCGCATTTAAAAAAATCGGTTTGATCTTGACCTTGTGCCATACATTGTCTGCATATTCAAAGTAATTGCTGGCACTGTGAACCTCTCGAAGCCGTTGCTCAGTAACAACAAGTTCCTTTTCAAATGATAACATCTCCATGTGTATGTTATCAGGTTAAGTCTCTACAAAGTAGTTCTACAGCGATTACTAAATTAGCTTTGTGAGCTGTTTCTTCGTCTTTCTGGGGTTTTACGTGTCAAAACCAGTTCTGATTATGAGGCGCGCCGTAGTGGAGGGCTCCAGAGGAATTTTGACCACCTGGCGTTCTTTAACGTGCACTACAACGCAAGCACACGGGTTTTTTATTTCACCTCCATCGAATGAGCCGCCGCGGCCGGGATTCGATCCCCCGAACTCGCGCTCAGCATTTGCGAGCTGCCATGCAAAGTGTGATATTTAATAAATGTGACTAACTTATTGGTGTAATAATAAAAACATTATCCAAAGAACCAGTCAGTGTGAATTTTATGAATGTGCACACCTACACTGTAATTAGCCTAAGCAGAAGAAACATTTCTGGATGTAATAAGTGCAGTGGTCCTAAAATGTACACAATAACACGAGCTGTGTCAGCAGTTCTGGTCTATATGATTTGGAGTGTACTCGAAAAAGCATTTTTTTTCTTACAACACTGCCCACTAACAGTAAAGCCAACTGGAAAACATATTTCAAGCTTCTTGTCAAGAAGCACCACTTTTAGTTTTCCTTGGCACCAGAAATACATGACTGTTGCATTTCTAATACATAAAAAGTTTATTTCAATAATTTCGATCTCAAATAGCAAATTTTATGAGAAATGTGATGCATAAAAATAATTTTGACGCATGCTTGACTGTTGAACTGTTTCATAATGCAGTTACATCATCACATATCACAGTAATGCTTGTCAGCATATCTTTGTTTTAAGATCGCAGTATATCAGTGGCAGCACGTGAGTTTAAACGAAACGTACATACAAGCATGATTGAATACCCATGTGGAAAGCTGCGCATGGCACATGAACCACAAGTGACTACTGTCATTCCCTGGAATGACTTTTTGATATCACAGTTATTTCTTGACAGTATCACAGTTGCATTACAAAATGCAGTCACCCATACCAACTATATCACAAAACAAACACCAGCCCGAAATGAAACAAACAAAACTACAGATACCTACTGTACAGTGCAACATTTGTCTAGCTACCCCAGTATCACAGTATCTGCCAAATATCCCACAGACATGACTACATGAGCTGTAGACAAAAAATGAGAACGTCTTTCTAACGCCTTTGTGCACTTTTCTTCATCATTGTTGTATGAATGCAAGCCGTGTGAGAGTTAATACAAAATTCACATACAAGTATGATTGAATACCCATGTACAAAGCTGGGCATAAAACATAAACCACAAGTGACTATCCCCGGGATGACTTTTTGATATCACAGTTATTTCTTGACAGAATCACAGTCACATTACAAAATGCAGTCACCCAAAAATTAAATCCACAGAATGCCACATAGAAAACTGCACTGCATGTGATTCCTAATCCGTCATTTTAGTGTCTGTTATTTTTTGAGGTTTCATCACAAAATGCTCTAGCCACTGCATGACTCGGCCGTTTACACAATAATGTGTTTGCATGGTCACGTAATGCAAATTTTTTGTGTACTACTGCCTGCTACCGTGTTTGCATTTTCTTCCTCAGTGTACAGAGAGGCCCACTGTTAAAGGGAACATTTGAGTGCAGAGCATGTCTGGATTTTCCTCTCTCGCAATAGTAAAATCACATAGACTTGGAGCAGATAACTTGTAGTTGGTAGCTCTCATTCCTTTCGACACACCTGTGCAGTGCATTGACATTGCTTCCACAGCCACTTGCAGCTAGGATGCCAGACAAGTTAGGGCCCCACATCTGAGTGTTCCCTTTCACAGTGGACTGCACTGTACATCAATACAAAGCCTCATACTGCAGATGTGTCCAAACTTTCTAGGAGTGTTTTCTCTGATTGCACATGCAACTTTTCTTCTGGTTTATGTATCCAGTTAACTGTGGCAATGGCATTGTTGCTGAACATGAAGTTGCAGGTTGATTTCTCGGCTGCGTTCCTACCGAGAAAGGGCAATAGCAAGGTGCTTATATACCCAATACTGATATATAACTGCCCCCTACACCGTCCCAAATAACACTTTTGTCACGTTGGAATGTTAAACCTCATACATCAGTCATTTTCGTGGCTTAAAAAGGGAGGCTGCAGTTTGGTTACGCGCAGTGCATTAAAAATTGCATGTGCAACTGAAGCAAAGCATTTCATGTAGAAAGAACATATGGCAGTATGTACTGCTCAAAAAAATAGGAAGACCTTTCAACTACATCACTGAAATAGGCCTCATCAAATGGCACTGTAATGCAAATATTGTCTTGTTCATTGACAAATACAAACAAATGTGCATGCTGAACTCCTGTGATGCCCATTTGCACCTGCACTTGGCAAAAATATGTGGTTGCACGCTTTAGGCTTTGAGTCAAAACTTTTTCTTTGTTCTTCTTCATATTCTCTTCCAAGAATTTTTTCATGGACTCGGGGCATTTGATTTCCAGTACCCGCTCAGGACAACAGTTGCACTTTACTAGTCCATCTGGACTTGCACCCATGTAAGGCCGGCCTTCCATAATGAAAAGTCCACACTGCCTCACAACCAAGTTTTAATGACTGGCTCGCTGGCTTTGGTAGCAATTTCTTGCACTGCCTTCTAGTGTACCGCCACGACACATTGTTGCTGTACGGACATTATTCTGCCGCATCACTTTTTTTATCAAGGGTCTCAGATCATGTGGGCCCATCTTTTCCCTTAATGTCTTTACACGGGTAAATATGCTGTAGGCAATAGAAGCTGTGATCATGCCTACCCAGTGGCGCAGCCAGAGACTAGATTTCACCTGATCTCGTGTTAACATTTCAATCATTATGTCTTCATGACTCTTGCTTTCCTGCAAGTGTTCAAGCAGCATTTCTGGTGTCACTTCACTGCTGATCCCAAGAACACTCCTCAACTCCTTCACAGAACCAATGAGTGTTAAGTCTTTAGGTGCTGGCTCAGAAGTGGAACATCCTGCTTCTACAGCTGGGTCCAACGTGGATTCTGTTTCTGAAATACATCTTCAGAAAAAAAGCCTGCAATTAGTATTCACAGTAGCATGGTGAAAACTAGTATGTGCAAGAAATGTGATGAAACAGATAAAACCCACTTCGTCTTGGATGCAAAATACACAGATGTTTGCATAATTAATTGCTGGGGTAGTCATAACGTCTACATTTGACTTGTAGTTGGCAAAAAATTGTTTTAAAGGTTTCAAAGCAACACATCTCTTGTACTTCCTTAGCATGAAATGTTTCGCGCTGGCAAAATGCCTCGAAGACGCATTCGAGACTATTCAAAAGAGAGGAGCCGCAAAGTTTGGGGCGATAAACATTACATTTTGCTACATGTAGCTGCCCATGAAGGATACTGGAACTTGGAACGCATTAGCCTTAGAAAACTGCACACGCCCTTGGATATAGTATCAAGAATATAATTAAAATATTTTTGCACTTAGCTAATCTCAATGCGCTGCCTAAAGGTTCACATAAATACAGCTGGCACATATTAAAACTAAAACTGGTTGATTTGTTATCGTGCTTATAGATCACATGGGGTTCTGTTTAAAATAATTAGGTTACAACAAAAGCAACGAAACACAGCGCACTGCCTATGCAACATGTTGCAGTACAGCTCATTAGGCTACATTGCAATCAACTACATTGCAAATACTCAAGCTTAGGCAAGACTTGCGAAATTACATTTTATACAGTTTTGGGACATGTTTGCCCGCTGTATTACTGCTCTTAGAAAAGAAGATTAGGCGCTGCTGCTGGCCAGTCCTTTATGACACTCAGATTCAAACAGCCAAACCAAATTTGAATGCATACCTAATTGAGTATCTCTTTCCAAGTGCATTTTTGCTGCAGATTGATGGCTCATATTCTGCAGAAGTCTTTCAAGTATGTTGCCTTCCAGCTGGGGGGTCTTTTTGATTTTTGCCTGGAAAAAGTAGCAACGAGAGGCAGCAATGTTATGTCCTAGATAGGAACTTAGTCGTAAACACTGCACCACTCGTTACTGTTGGGCAGTTAGCATTACGGTTTGTGCATTCATTTTCCTACCTCTCGGACTTGATAAGCAAGCATGAAAATGAATATTTTCACTACGGTAAAGAATGCTAGATCCTACTTCTGTTTATAATAAGAGATGTCAAGCATTCACCTCAGATGCACCTAATGTTAACTATACTGAACAGCTGGCACATGGCACCATTGACTTCATTTGTGCTCTGTGAATCTGATCAAGACATCTGTAAATAACATTTGCAGTACATAGTTTACAGTAAAACTAGAGAATTTGTTGAAATCATGAAACTGATCTTACAGCTTAAGAAAAAGCAAACAGCAAGGCTATTTACAAGAGTGTTTTCACCAAGCAAGCACTGTGAACCGACTGCCATTCGTTTCAGCATTGGCCTTGCTGTTTTCCCTCTTATTCCACTCAGTTTTAAAAGACCAATATATTTGCAAACCTTTTTTGCACATGGAAGGTCGTCTATAGCTCTTGGCTCATACTTTTGTTTTACACGCTCTTTGTGCTCCTTGCCCTACTTCTATGGCTGGTCAGTTGGTGACAGCTTGTAGAATGTCTTGGCAGCATTTTTATGCAGCAGTACAGCTACAATGTGTTTGCACTTGTAGTTTCTGTAAAATAAAACGCTTAGGATATGTCAATTACAAGGACATTAAACCTCCAAAAGACAAATTTCACTTAGTCTTTAAGCGTAATAATTTTCTAATCATGCATTCATCAAACTTCTTAATATACATTGGAATAGTGATTGATGTGAAGTTTCCGTCTGAATGAATACATTTCCTGCCAAGACAAATAATGCCCTTTGCAGCCTACAACAGGTGATATTTTATTACCAAGAGACACTTCAAAAAGAACACCTTCACTGTAAAAAAATATTAGTTAAACTGGAACAGGCATGCATTCCAACAAAGGTTGAAATACGTGGGTCTAGCAAATATTTCTGCTAAATGAATGACTTCACTACTGCTTGGCCTCAGTTCCCCAATTGGAACATGTGTCTCCGAGTTAATAATGATCGACGAAGAAAATTAGCGAGTCTTTGATGAGAGCATTGCGCTATCTGCAACAGGAGACTTTAAATGAATCTCCTTGCAATAAATCTGCTGCACATTCTGCTGCTTGCAATCTGCTGCACATTGAACATCTAAAGATCAAACAAATTAACAGTGCCAGTCACATAGTGCAACAGACCGCTTTCGCATGTCAACCGGCGATCGAGGTAATTGTACTTGGAGCATATCAAGGTTTCTGCCCAGCAGCCACCAGTGATCATACCCTGCTTTGCACGAACAGCTGGCTAGATCTACCACTGCGTCGCAAACGGTAATCTTCACTTCATGCGGCGCACTGCTGATAGCAGTCGTTTGCAAGACAAACGCCAGAAAGTCAAAACGAGCGTTCTCAGCTGTTTCGACGGCGCACTCAACGACGTGGCCCGCGTAATAAACTTCCTCGCACGCCTTGTCCACATACCGGTTGATGCTGCTCAGCGGCAATGCAGCTGTAAACAAAATAATTTAAAAGCAGGTTATCTAAATTAATGCTTGTGACATCATCGCGGCTGCAGCGCCGCCCGAAGAGACGAGCGGACCGCAGGAAAGAAACTCCAGCCATTACCAATTCAAACGCGTTCGTGCACGCGAACAGAAGCAATTGCTTCTGTTCGCGTGCACGAACACGATGCAATAAACAGTTATTGCAAGAAAAACGTGAAATTAAACAGGGTGCGTGAGCGAGTATGCAAGAAAACTGACACAACAGCTGGGGCTGTATTTTATATGGGGATCACTTTCGGATAAAGTTTCACTTTCCAGAGATTTCGCGAGACTCGGTATTGACAGCACTCTTGTCACTTTTGCGAAGATAGCAAACTTGGCACAGTGCCAAAAACGCTGTCGGGCATATAAGCGTACACATCCCGTGCGGAGAAACCTCGCGAAAGTGAAACTATATCCGAGAGTGATCGCGCGAGCACCGCTGTCAAGGCATTCACGCCGGAGAGCGGGCATTTCTCTCTCGCGCTCGCGCACTGGTGACGATTGTACACACATATATCGTTGTTTGCTTACCTGAAACACGATCACTGCAGTTTTAGTCATTCATCTGAAGCTTGCAGCGCGCAGAAATCGAACGCAAGCACAGAACTTCACAGTGTGACGAAGCGAGCGCACGTTATCGGGGCCGCCCTCGAAACTTCAGTCCTGGCCGTGACGTCATCCAAACTTCCCGCCAGGTGGCGCCACTTCTAATTCTCGGGGCTAATAGCGGTACGCTTCGCATAACACGAGCTGGCACCACAGCAACAGCGCGTAGCGGAGAAGCGCTGATTCCACGTCCACGTTACCGGCACGGTAACTCGTCGCACGCCGTTTGCCATTAATTACTTATCTACACCTAGCGGATTTCCGCTGAACTATTCCGTCAGCCGTTTCCCATTCCCGGGCCGCCGTTCGACGGCGGTTCTTGCTCGCGAACGGCGAGATTTCCTTGCCGTACGTAGAGAGGATGAGACCGGGACTAATTTGTCCAGCAGCCTCACCGCCGCTGATCGCTCGACGGCGCCGATATCGTCGCTAGGCCTTTTCTGGTTCCCTTCAAAGCGAAAACGGACGGCGCTTCGAAATGAAATACCGACGCTCACAAGCCGCAATATTTTCTTATCGTTGTTATCGCTCTTCGCAATAATTGTACACAAAGAAGAAAAATACGCGGATATTAGCGGCGCCGTCGGCTGCGATGCGAGCACAGCCAAGCCCGTCGTCTCCCGGCGGTATACCCGTGCACTACAGCTGAGCTGCAGCCGATGGTTTCGTTGCCGGTGGCGGAGGCGCGCAGCTTCGCGGTCGTCGATTGGCCCATTGATCGTGCAGCGGGCGGGGCGCCGGCCGAACTGCTCTCTACTTTGGACGCCTCTCGCGCGGCAGACGTTCTACGGCACTGGCGGCCGGTTCGCCGTCGGTATACATAGTGTGCACGTGCGTCACTGAGCGCCGCTTCGTCACTTCCGGTAGGCGCCGCCGGCATGCCTGGGTACCTACTGATGCTGTCGCAGCCCGCTGCCGTGTTGTTACGTTGTGTGTGCGCCCGCTCAGTTCGGCCTCGCGATGCCAATTTGTGGAATTTTCGGCTGGAGGAGCAGAAGCAAGTCGTCTTTGAAGCCCACGAACAGGGAGCAATGCGTGGGGATGTTTTCTTTGCCGAACGTTATTACCCGACATTGTGAACGCACAATGCGTCTTTCCGAAGAGCGCCGGCGTGTTTGGCTGGCGCGCATTAACAGAAATGACTTGAAGAACCTCGATAACATTCGCGTCTGCGGACGTCACTTCATTACCGATATATGCTATTCAAGTAAACAGATAGTTTACCGTCTCTGGTCCGAGAGTATGATGGAGGGCATGCTAACACATGTGTTAAGCAAGTGACAGTTTCATTTTTTGTGTTTATTCATGTTCAGCCGGTATACATATTCTGCGCTTTTTGTGAATAAACCTTCAGTTGTTAGTGCGCCCTGTGTCTGTCTCGTTACTCGTCATTTGGTCCTGTGCATATTCTGGCGCTGTCTTTTACTTGATGATGAAGAACCAACAGCCCAAAAATACGTCCTTACCTATCTCAGTTACAGTGGCAGTTACGTCGTTTTCGTAATTGCATGCTCCTCGCTGTGACCAAAGTCCACGCATGCGGTTCCGCAAAGCATGGTCTTTGCTGTAGGTGATGGAGAACCTCTTTGTTTGCCCTTCTGTTGCTAGTACACTTGTACACCCTGCTTAGTAGATTGCAGCCTTAGAGGACTTCCATCAAACTAAAAACACCGGTCCCGACTTGACAAACTGTGTTTGTTTGCAGGAAAGTCATCAAATCCCCTGGAGGATAGCAGCCCAGATTGGGCACCTAGCCAGCATCTAGGTTATGGTGGTGATGACAGAGGTGCACTAAAGAGGACTGAACTATATGAACACACAAAGCGGCGCAGGAGACAAGTGATCACCACCACTGCAAGTGAGCCGTCCTCTCTGCTGTGGCTGATACATCCGTGCCACATTCTACAATGGATCTTGCAGCTGAGTGTGGACCAACCCTACCTAGTGGCTCACTGGACGAGGGGCTCTACGAAGGTTTGCTCGTGCTACCAGTCTTTCTTTAACACAAAGGGCACCTGTTGCCTAAAACTTGTATCTAATGACATCATAGTATTAATTGTTCTTGCAGATGCAACTGTCCAGACAGAGCTGACCATGGCAGACTTGCAAACAATCCAGGCGGAAAATGAAAGGCTGACCTGCAGCCTCCCCAGTGTAGTGCAGCAAAAAGAGCATTTAAAAACTGTGTCACAAACACTGGACACCGACAACCAGAGGTTGGCTGAGGAACTGCGCCTGCTTGCCGCAGAGAAAGAAGAGTTAGAAATAACAGAGGCATCACTTCGGCAAGATAATGCCAAAGTTCTTTTTTATACAGGGATAGCTAACTTTGCCCTCCTTTGTGCGATTTTTCAGCTGGTTGAAGTTGCTGTCAAGCACACGCCTCAGAATGGCCTGGCAAAATTCCGGGAATTTGTTGTTTTTCTGATGAAGCTAAAATGGAACTTCCCTCTCCAGGATCTTGCTTACAGGTTTGGAATCTCGCACTCCTCTGTAAGGAGGATCCTAGAAAGGTGGCTGCAAGCTTCATTTTGGCGACTTCAGTCACAAATAGTATTGGCAGCGAGAAGCGAACTGCAGAGGATAATGCCACAGGCATTTGTCGACTCATTTGGGACAAAGGTGGCGGTTATAATAAACTGCTTTCAGATTAAGCTTGAACGGCCGTCATCTTTGCTCCAAAGGAGCGAGACGTGGTCGCAGTAGAAAGCCAGCAACACTGCTAAATTCCTAATTGGCGTAAAACCCCAAGGTCACATCACGGAGCAATGTGACCTGCTTGACAAACTCACGCATGGGGACGTCGTGCTTGCAGACAGGGGCTTCGACATTGCAGACAGTGTCGGCCTGTACTGTGCCACACTTCGCATCCCAGCCTTCACAAAAGGCAAAAGTCAGCTGTTAGCACTGGAAGTTGCCAGCACCTGTAAGCTTGCCAGCGTACGCATACACGTGGAAAGGGTAATCGGTCTGGTCCGAAACAAATTTATCATCATGAAGAGTGTTCAGCCAATACATTTTGTGACTTGCAAGCCAGGTGACAAATACATTGCATTAGACAAGATTGTTACAGTGTGCTGCGCACTTGCAAATTTGTGCCCATCTGGAGGGCCAATGAACCAGAGCGATGATCTGTAGTACCTGAAAATGCAGTCATTAACTCACTGCAGTTTCTGTTTAGCACGACCTGTTACACGCAGCAGTTGTACTTAGCCCTAATTGTGTTGTTCATTCAAATGCTTGAGTAGCGGCACCCTTCAATCCTGTCTGTTGAGTGTCACGGAGCGGCATATTTTCGAATGGTTTGGACGCTGATTAACGACACGCCGAATTACGAGCGTCAAAAACGTGGGCTCCTGACTGTGCAGCGTATAATGCATTCGACATCGACACGCCGAATTACGGGCGTCAAAAGCGTCGTGGCCGCTCGGGCTGCCATCTCGATTCCAGACGCGACACGCCGATTACGGACCCCGAGGTGTGCGTGTACGGCCACGTGGTAGTGCCGGGCTCGACCTTGGCCCTTGACATTGGGAGAGAGGATAATCTGCGGTTCTTCGTCCATGGTGAAAAGGCGCGACCAAGATTGTTGGGAGCTAAGAGAGCTGAATTCGGAGAACGCTACATAGCGGCAGTTTCCCTACCTAGGGAACTAGGGAAAGGAGAGGCTATTTAAGCGCATGTTTTGGGCCCTGCTGAGTAGTCTAGAAGCTGAACCTATGCGCTGCTGAGAAGCCGTTGGGGGGCTAGTGCCGTCCAGTATCGCCTGGGCCGCCTGGCCACGCCGGAACTCCGAGGAACTTGTTGACGTACGAGACGTCAAACCAGCGTCTGCAACGAAGCTCACGGTAGTTCGCCTCAAGTTAGCTCAACCTGCTTGAGAGAACACGTCAGATCTAGACTCCCGGGAAACCCAGCTCAGCAATTCGCATCCACCTCGACAAGATCGGACCGCCAGCATTCTTCGGGAAAGCTTTGTGCACCGACTTCCACGGTTTATGGACTTGCTGCTGCTGCCCGGCCATGCGTATGACACCCTTTGTTTTCTTTTGAACTTTGATGTATTTTGAACTTTGCTTTAGTGAAATACCGTTAAGTGTATTCTTGTCTATTTGATCCTCGCACTGTTTCATATGTATATGTTCTGTTGATTGCTCGTATTTATTTGTCTTCATCATTGTGTTAGATTAAGTTCAGGTGTGTTAGTCTGTCTTGTGTTTTTTTATTATTGTATTTTATTAATCTGTGTGTATTTATCAGCCGATAAATATCTTGTTTTTTGTTTACTCCCGACTCTGACTCTTTTCACTGTGCTCGCTTGCGTACGGAACGACCAACCAGCTTGTCTACCCCGTCGATTGACTTCGCGCCGACGACGAATCGGGGACAGCTGTGACATTGAGTAAATGGTAAGCAATTGCTTTTCAGCAGGCAGCCTTAAAAATTATGGGGTTTTACGTGCCAAAACCACGATCTGATTAAGAGGCACGCCATAGTGGGGGACTCCGGAAATTTGGGCCACCTGGGGTTCTTTAACGTGCACATAACACGGGTGCTTTCACATTTCGCCCCCATTGAAATGCGGCCGCTGTGGCCGGGATTCGATCCTGCGACCTCGTTCTCAGCAGCCAAACAGCCATGGCAGAACATTTGCATGATTTTGTTTAGCCTGTCAATTATTGTTTCTCTGCCTAATGTTTGTAATAAAGTTGTTTTAAAAGCTTTTCTTGTATCAAAACGTTGTGAATTTTATTACTGTTATGTTGTTTGGGGGTCGTACGGTTATTGTACGACCCGGGTAATGATGCGACGGCACGGAGCCACATGAGTGTCGAACAAGCACTGGCTAGACTTAGCTTGCCTAGCCCTTTTATTAAACGAAGACATGGGTAGGGGGCGCTAGCAACTATACATAACACGCCCCTTTTTGTTTTCAAGAAACTAATATGAGAGGCACAAACACAATAACAACGTTCATTCCCGGTACCTGGCCGGTGGCTGTATGTGTGTCCCAGCACGCGTCACATAGGTCGAACCTTGTCGGACTTGAGCAGGTAGGGTGCGAGGTGTAGCATCACCAACACTTGCACTTGGCACAGGTTCGTTGGTTGGTCCATATTCATCCAGGGTGTAGTCTTCTGCTGAGCGGATGGCATCACTCATCCTTTGAACACGTGGCCTTAGGTGTACACGGTTAAGTACATATTTTGCTCCATCTGTGGTTCGCACAGTGTAGCGCGTTGGTTGGGGACCAACTTGAGTGACAATTGCCTTTTGCCAGGTATTTCTGTGCCTCACCCAGACAGGCTGGTACTTTTCCAAAGTTGGAAGTGTACGAGTGCGGTTGTCTCCGTGCTTGTGCTGCGCACTCTGTGTGCGTTTAAGAGGTTGCCTATGCGCAACAGTGGAGTAGTACGGTTTCAGGCTTAGTGGTAATGTTGGTATGAAAGTTCTCAATCTCCTGCCCATTAACAGCTCTGCAGTGGAGTGTGCTCTAATGGTTGGGGTGGCACGGTAATTGAGAAGAACCAAAGACAGGTCCTTGCCATCGTCTTGACCGTCTGTATTGTTCTCTCCACTTGCCCGTTGGACCTGGGATAAAAGGGTGACGATGGCTCATGAACAATGTCCCATTGATGCAGAAATGATTTGAATGCTTCAGAGTCAAATGGCGGTCCTTGATGTGAAATAAGGACATTGGGGATTGCAAAGCGTGCAAGTATGTCTTTCAGGACCATAATAAGCGACGATGCTGTCGTAGTTCCCATACGCTTCACGTCAACGTATTTTCAAAAGTAGTCAACTACAAGGATATACGTGCTGCCTTGACAGTGGAAGAAATCAACGGCCAATTTTTCCCATGGTCTTACTGGCGAGTATCTGTGAAGTAAAGGTTGCTGGGGGTTTGACTTCTGGTTGGATTGGCATATGTCACAGCTTGAGACTAGGTTGACGATGTCCTTGTTGAGTGAAGGCCAATAAACAATCTGGCTTGTCAATCCCTAACAAGCCACAATGCCGCGATTAGCTTGGTGCAATTTCGCTAGAACCTCAGCTTGGAGGGCTGCTGGAATTACAAGGCGTTGCCCACATCATATAAAACCTTCTGTGATGTAGAGTTCACTCCTTATGTGAAAGTATGGTTTCGCTACAGGGTGGACATCACAAAGGCGATCTGGCCATCCATGTTGAATGTACTCACTTAGTTGCTGTAAGGTTGGATCTCGATCTGTTGCTTCTTGAATCTGCTTTAGTATTGTAGGCGACGCTTGAACCAGAGTCGACACCATTAGTCCGGGGTCGCTGTGTGTAGTTTCTATCTTGGATTCAGGATCTGGGCACCTTGACAGTGCATGAGCCACAGACAGTAGCTTTCCTGGTACGTACACAAGTTTAGTGCTGTAACACTGAAGCCGGAGCATAAGCCTTTGAAGTCTAGGTGACATGTTGGTTAGTTCCTTAGTCTGCAGTCCACCTAGAGGTTTGTGGTCTGTTTCCACAGTTACCGATCGGCCAAAAGTGTAGTAGTGGAAGCTATCACATGCAAACACTACTGCTAAGAGTTCTTTTTCGATTTGAGCATAACACTGCTGGGGCGCTGTGAGAGCTGCAGAAGCATATGCAATTGGTCTGCCTTCCTGTAACAGAACCAATCCCATGCCATACGAGCTGGCATCTGTTGAAATAGTGATGAAATAGATAGAGACTGGTCGAAATAACGCAATACTGGTGCTGTTGAGAGCTTCTGTTTGATGAGGTTGAAGGTCTCAGTATGGCAACTTGTCCAGTGCCACGCTACATCCGCCTTGAGTAGCGCACGCAATGGGCTGGTCGTTGCTGAAAAGTTGGGGATGAACTTTGTCAGATAGGTTGCCATTCCTAAAAACTTTGTAGCTGTGACTTGTCGGTTGGCACAGCCATGGCTTCAATGGACTTGACTTTTTCGGGGACTGGAGCTAGCCCCTCGGTGGAAAGCCGATGTCCCAGATATGTGATGGCTGAAACTGCCAACTTTAATTTTGCTTTGTTTAACTTCAAGTTGTTCTTTCTTGCAATAGTCAGCACCGTTCGAAGATGAGCCATGTGTTCTACGGAAGTCATTGAGGCAACCAGTATGTCGTCAAAGTATGGCTTGACTATGACTTGGCCTTGAAACACTTCAACAGTGGCCTGTTGGAACAGCTCGGGAGTGTGGCAAGCCGAAAGGGTACTTTGAGAAAGCAGTATCTGCCCCAGGGTGTTGTAAAAGTACAACGCCTTGAACTTGCCTCATCCAGGGTCAGTTGCCAGAATGCGCTCTTGGCATCAAGAATAGAGAACACTGTTGAGCCACTTAGGCTCGCAAAAAGCTCCTCAGGAAATGGTATGGGGTAGTGGTGCCTCTTGAGGGCTGCATTTAGGTTGCGTGGATCCAGGCACAAACGAACAGTCCCGTCTTTCTTTGTTATCACCACAATTGGATGAACCCACTCACTATGTTGAGTCACTGGAACTATCACGCCATTCTCCTCCATTCGTTTGAGCTCCATTTTCACCTTGTCCTCGAGCGCGCATGGTATTCTGCGAGGCGCACAAACTGTTGGAACAGCACCTTCACGCAGGTGAACGCTGTACAGTCCTGTAAGTTGACCGATGCCTTCAAAGATGTCAGGAAATTCATCCAGCACTTGCTGGTACTGCTCTAGGGGCTGTGTGTTGGCTGAGTTTGTTACTGCATGAAGAGTCTTCACACGTGAGAGCAATCCCAAAGTTGCACATGCAGTGACTCACAGTATTGGTTTTAGTGGCTTCTTCACCAACAGAAATCTGAGTTGGCACACCCTGCTGTTTACTGCACAAGTGAGTTCACATTCGCTGTCTATCGGACGGTGTTGCCACTGTAGGTAGTGACTTTTGCTGTCGTTGGCTTTGTTGCTGGTCTGCACGGCCACTGTGTGAACCTCTGTACAGGAATTATGTTGAAATCTGACCCGGTGCCTAGCTTAAATGGCACTTCATGCCCATTCACACTGACAGTCTCGCTCCAGTCAGCTGTGTCGACAGTGACACTGCACGCAGTCAAACAGCCCAAGTATAATTCCTCCTGTGAGTCTTGCTGTAGAAGCTCGTTTAGCAATCCAACTTGCAGTCTGTACGCTGCTGGATGCCGACGTGTCTGTTTGCACAGATGTGCGAAATGGCCAAGTTTTCCGCATTTGTGACAACTTTTGCCATAAGCTGGGCATTGTCGAGGGATATGCGAGGTTCCGCATCGAGAACACTTACGATTAGAATTTTCAAACGAGCGATGAGGCTGCTGAGGCCTGTAGGCACTTATCGGGCGATCCCATCGCTTTGTGGGTTTTTTATGCTCATGAACGGCATTAACCTCTGGCTGTTGGTCGCTTGTTGCGATTTCCTGTACATGGCTCTTCGAGATTTCAGCTGCCTTGCATGCAGACACAATTTTTTCAAGCGTAACGTCGCGCTCTCGAAGAGACGTTCACGGAGAGCTCCGTCACGAATGACAAGCACTATGCGGTCACCAATGAGTCTGTCGCACTTGTCGCCAAGGTCACATTTCTGCGCCTGTCGTCGAAGATCAGTCACAAAATCGTCATTTGACTGACCTGGCTTTTGCACCATAGAGTTGAACAGGGCCGCTGCCTGTATGACGTTCTTTTACGGGCAATACAGTTCGTCAAACTTGTAAAGAATGTACTTCATGGGGCCGCTGCCTGTATGACGTTCTTGTCCGGGCAATACAGTTCGTCAAACTTGTTAAGAATGTACTTGAATTACAACTAGCATATTTGAGCAGTACGCAAGGAGGTTCTGTTTAGTGCAAGGCTTGTGCATGATTAAATGATCAAAGACAAAGTCGCTGCCAAAGCCCTATTGCGGCTCGAGGTGGCGTTTGGGCCATGAAACCACCAAGTTCATTGATGAGTATGACCGGTAGTAGGAATGGAAGAAAAAGGATTTAATGTAAATTATTTACACTAGCCCCTAGTACGAAAGCCCACTCAATCAGGCGCTTACTAAACGTCTGAGTTCACATCGGGACACGTCAGAACCACCTCACTGCACCACAGGTCTCCGCTTTAATACCTTCGTCTTCCCTAGGAGACTGGTCTGGGCAATCACAATCGTTGAATCGGGCGCAACATCCCTCCCATGTTGACGCACCGTTCTTACAGGCCCGCCTCTTATGTCGCACCCCCGCCCCTGCATTCTTGAATATGCGTGGCCACCTGGGAAACTGCATGAGCTCGAAGATATTCCCATGGTGTTGGTCGACGATGGCCCCTTTCATCAATTAGCGGGATCTGCGTGACGGTTAGCTTGCAGGATTAGGGAGAGCGATCTTCACGGTAATTACCTTATCCACGAATAACCAGGTGGTTGTTGCCTCGCGACGAGCTCCTTTGTTAACGCATCACAGTCTATGACATGCCCGGTTGCTGTCGGTGCACGCGCTGAAGAATGGACTAACTCGTGCCAAACGTCCAAGGAATGCGCTTTTCCAGGTTGAGATGTAACAGCCACCATCAATACGTTGGTAGCCTTGACAAAGGTTTTTTATTTGTTAGGCAAGATAACACTACAAAGAAGTTTGTTTAAACATCGCTAGATGAAAACAGCAGTTACTATGGAGAGAATTGCCGGAGAAAATTCTCAGCTGCATTTTCTCAGCTGATTTTCTGTGTAGCACATTCGGAGCAGAACCACGTCTTCTGTTTCGGAGCGCGCTTGATTCCAAGGCAGCTGTAGTGAAACCATTTGTATTTGCACTGGCTCCCATCACATGCTATTATTCTCCCTGATTCAGGGCCTCCTCAGTAGCAGAAGGATTCTGCATCAGTTCTCTTTCCAGGGTTCTCCATCTCCTTTCTTGTAAAGTACTCTTCAAAGAGCTCTGGCAAGATTACATCAGTGAAGAATTTTTGTGCCCGTGGCAGTACACCTTGAAAGAACGTGTCGTCTCTTGACACTCTCTCAATGCGGATAAACGTTGGGGACCATACAACGAAATCACAGTATGAAGCCCCACACACAGCCATTTGGGTCTGGATTTGGTAGTAATAGCTGTGGGTCCGCTTTAAATGCAGGTTTGCATTGGCATGCTCAAAGCAAAAATCTGTTTTACTGCATGCTGCCTGAAGTCCAACAGTAACTATAGACAATGGAAACTTCACTTCAGTAGTGCCCTTACCGCAGCATCTGCACTGCACCAAGGCATCTGGGCTTGCTGTCAAGACTAGGTTTGGTGTGCTGAGCCAGACGCCTGTCTTGGAGTACGAAAAGTTGAGGTGGTGCTTTTTCCTTCCTCTGGCGTAGCTGCACAAGGCATCAAATTCGTGCCGCAATCCCCACGCTGTTGCTGAAGCAGATAATTTCTGCTTGTAGGGATTGCAAATTCTCTTGATCAAGCTGACTGAGGGTGTATCGGTGCTTGTACAGCATACACTCTTCTTGACCGACGCTGTTATGCGGCCAGCCCGGTATGCATACCATTTCGGACACTTTGACTGCATCCTTGTGCTACTCTCAACGTAGTTCACCATCTCTTCGCTTACTTGCAGTTCCGCGAGAAACATCTCACTACGAGAGACGAGTGCTGGCAAGTCCTCAGAGCGTGCTTCTGGGCACGATAAATTGCAAAAGAGCTGTGGTTCTCTGTTACATGGTGGTACAAACATTTTACAGTAGTGTGGGAGAACCATAAAGATTGCCGGTCTTACACCCGAAGCTTCAACTCGCGAATAAAAGAGCTGCAGCTCCTCTTCTGTCGGTGCAGGTGGGACAGGAAAGCTTTGTGGTGTAAGGTCTGGCTCATCTTCTCTATTTGAACCTTGGCTGGCACTATCCATTTGCTTTTTCTTTGCCTGTGCTGACGAAAAGTCATTGTCCCTCAGACGCTTGTACTCAGCGCGCGGGTTGTGCGCTGGCAGCTAGATGTCTCTCTCAGTGCAGGTTTCGCATCTCTTATTCGTACCGCTGTGTCGATGGCAAATAATGCTGCTCCAACATGCGAGCAGGCCTCTCTTACGCCTGTCATGCACGTACAATGTGCAGTAATGATGGTGCCATCAGCACTGGCCGCGGTGGATCCACAGCCTTTGAGAGTGGTTGACCTGGGAAAAAGAAGAACCTCATTAGAAAAATGCGAGCACAGCAAGTGATGAGATACCATTAAAGAGTTTAACGAGAAAATTTTCGGTAGAATGGACAGGCAGATGGTATGCACCCTGCATTGTTGCACAGTCAGCGGGTTAGGGAGGCTGTTGAAATCGTGATGACAATCCCAGGGAGGGAAGGGGGAGGGTGTTCAGTGTTAATGAATAGAGCACTGCATGGGCCCGGGCCGGCCCGAAAGCCCGGGCCCGGCCCGGCCCGCGGGCCGGGCCGTCCGGAGCGTTTGTCGGCGGGCTAGGGCCGGGCCCGGGCTTTAGGCCACGGGCCCGGGCCGGGCTCGGGCTTGAGGCCGCGGGCCCGGGATCGGGCTTGAAGCCACGGGCCCGGGCCAGACTCGGGCCCGCTCATTGAAGGGCCTACGAGCACTTCGGGCCCATTGAAGGGTCTTCGAGCACACGCGACCGTTATGCATTGCATGGTTCAGTGCATTCTGTGCCAAGCTGAAGTGACACGTGCAAGATGACTGTCATCATCATCAACAGCCTATATTTATGTCCACTGCAGGACGAAGGCATCTCCCTGCGATCTCCAAATAACCCTCTTTTGCGCTAGCTGATTCCAACTTGCACCTGCGAATTTCCTAACTTCATCACCCCACCTAGTTTTCTGCCGTCCTGGACTGCGCTTCCCTTCTCTTGGTATCCATTCTGTAGCTCTAATGGTCCATCGGTTATCCATCCTACGCATTACATGGCCGGCTCAGCTCCATTTTTTCCGCTTAATGTCAACTAGAATATCGGTTATCCCCGTTTGTTTTCAGATCCACACCGCTCTCTTGACTGTATATCTTATCACATGAATATATCTTAGCAAAGAAAATAGTAAAACAGATGAAGTTCTCATTTTTAACAGCGGAGCTGTTTCAGCCGGGCCTAATGTGTCCACTGAATCCAAAAATGTGGGCCGATCCAGGCAGCAGTGCGGAAAGGGTCCAAGCGCAATGGCACATACACCTGTGAACTAGCGAAGCTGAGCCTGGATAAGTCTAGCTAAGAATGGTGGGGACTAATTGCCTATCGATAGGCAAATGATAGCCAATCAGTAGCTAGTCGATAATCAATCAATAATCAATAAATTCCTGAAAATGCTGGGGATGACTTGGTAGTGCTTAGCCTAGCCCAAATACGTGGCCAATACCTTACGATAGCCAATCGACAGCCAATCAATAGTTAATCGATAAAAAGATCAATTATCAATAAATTCGGATAACTTGCTAGAGCTTAGCCTATCCCAAATACGTGGCCAATATCTTGCAATAGACAATCCATAGCCAATCAATAGCTAATCGATAATCAATCAATTATAAATCAATTCCGGGAAATGCTGGGGATGACTTCGTAGTGCTTAGTCTAGCCCAAAAGCCAGGACTATCTATAGGTGCCCATCATCTGCGCTGTCTCTTTAGCATTGCGCCGCCAGTGCAAGCTACGCAAATTTTTTTCTTTTCCGCAAAAACGAACATTGTTTCCGCGTAAGGAAAAATAAATTATACAATGAAGCACTCCTCAAACCATTTCCATGTTACCGCTTTTGCGATCGCACTATTACCAGTGTCGATACTATGGCATTATTTTAGCGCTAAGGCCAGTTTCTGTTGTGCTTCAATGCCTAAAACAGCGTTTTCCTCAAAACGTTAACTGGAACGCCCATGCATTTCGTCGGACACTTTGAAAATTAATATCTCGAAAGTGGTTCAGTCCTGAGAATTAGTTTCAAGTGGATACGCCTTGCGAACTCAGCGGCTATAATTCGTAGCTTGAAAGATGTGCCGTAAAATAATTAATTAAAGAGTTAATTCGCGTAATTATGTTAAATATTCAATTAGGCGTTTTGACCATCCATTAGGCTGCCATGTCAGAATTAGCTTGGAACTACATAAAACAATTAGCCTCCTTAGAGCGACGTCGCATTAATGCGAACGCAAGAAATCCTGAGATATGGTCAATTCCATACTTCAGAACACTCTATAAGCATCACTCGTTAATACATTACCTACCATTCACTTTGAACAGATACAAAAATGGCGGTAATTTCAGTACGAAAGAACTCAGCTGACACTTTGGTCGCTTGTAATGTATCTGATGTGATTATTATTCTGCCTTTGTGTATGGTTCTGAGTATATAATATAAATCCTGTTTCGTTTTCTTAGCAAATGTTGATCTTGTAAAATTCAGTCTCATGCTATGTTGTATAGCTGGTGTTGCGTTGTTTTGTATAGCTAGTATTGTTATTGTAGTGTTGTTTAAAATGCATTCTGCTAAAACTTTTTCTAATTCTGTTCACTCGCCGTGACGCAAATATTCTTTGTCTTTCTGTTCATAGCTATTTCGTCTATGAGGAATTCCAGCGATAGCTGGAAATATATGTGAATTATTGTGCATGTGTGCACACTGTTTGCTGGTCTTATGTGTCACGTCAAGCTACATATGTAGCTTTTAGTCCAAAATGACCGTCCAGCATGTATACTGGAGAATAAATTGATTTGATTTGATTGATTTCGTTGGACACTGAAAATTATTATCTCGAAACTGGTTTAGTGATGAGAATTCGTTCCAAGTGGATACGCCTTGCGAACTCGGCGGCTATAATTCGTAGATTGAAAGATGTGCCATAAAAGAATTATTTAAAACGTTAATTAGCGTAATTACGGTAATTCTTCAATTAGGCGTTTTGATTTCTCATGGAAGTAATGGCCGCCTCATCGAGTAGTTTAGATCAAGGATTATAACTGTGCTATCTGCCACAGGCAATCTTTAAAAATTTGGTTCAGCTAAAATAAAACGCCCGGTATATTTGCATGCTAAATGACATCGTAAAACCATATCGTACAAATCAAGGTAAGTGCATGCGCACTACCAGAAAAATAGTAGCACAGGCAATGGGCCGGATTACTGATGTTCCCGTGGGCGAAACAAAGATTTCGGCCTTTTATTGCTTATATAGTGCAGCTGATTAAACCCCTAGAAGGTGAGGCTGACAGATACGGTACAATCTGTAAGTAAAAAAAAAAGAATTTTTTTTCTTACAGGCCAGGCCTGGTCATGCACACGCGGGCCCTAGCTAAGCTTAGTAATGAACGTCCGGGCCCGGGCTGGGCCCGGGCTGGTCTCGGTCATGTACGCCCGGGCCCGGGCCGGGCTCGGGCTTTGTATTACGGGCCCGGGCCGGGCTCGGGCCGAAAAATCAGGCCCGTGCAGTGCTCTATTAATGAAGCTGTATTCGCTGGCAGTTTTAAGTACAGCACAAATGAGTCCCCTAGGTTAACCTTCTGATCGGTTCAAATGGGGGTCAGATAACCTCGCCAGGGTAGATTTTGCTGGTTATTCTTTAAGTCACTGTCCATGATTTGTAGGTACGCCACACTAGTGCAAAACAGCGGCAAGAAATACGAGGCATAAAGCAGGAAAAAATACGACAGAGAGAAACAGTAACATACGCATTTTTTTGTACCCGTACGTAGTTCGCGATCACGGCAAGTGGCTACCTTGCACTCAGACAATTTTATTTTCCGGCTGCTTCCACGAATACAGAGCAAAGAGCCTCAGCTTCGTCACTGTCTAAAACACAAGGAAGATCTCATATTTCGCTCTGCATGAACTACTTCCGCGGCGTAGGCCGTATCTCGCGTAAACTTACCTCGCTCAGCACGATGACACGTTTCGATGGGAGCTACTTCGCTGCGAGGCCCTTCACCCATCCACTCGTAAAAAGATTGTGGGCCTCGAGCGACTTGTAGGCCTTGATCTGTTCCTGAGTCACGTAGTTCGTTGTGAAAACGAGATAATTAGACATGTCCGCATAGGTCGTGGCAGGCAACAAGTCGGCGTCCGCGGTGGCATCTGTTCCGATGGAAAGCCGGTACGGGTCGACGTCGTCACACATTTTTATCTTGGACTCGTATCGAGCTCTTGCTGGTCCGACGAGCTTGTCGAAGTACGACGGCAAAAAACCACATGGCTTCATGTCGCGCGCAGCAACAGGCGCCAAGCCGTCAACAGCCTACACGTGAAATGCGGCTTAGGATGGCGGGAGCGGCGGATGTGACGTCACGTGAACACTATGTATATGTGCCCCTCCATCATAGCCCCTCCATCCACACGCCCACGTGACATTTCGAGAAGACCAGCTGATGAGGAGAGTAGCGAAACGAGCGAGGGCCGTTTTTCGATTATCAAACGCGTGTAACTCCGCTATTACGGCACCATTTCGAAAAATTCTCGCGGCTACGTGTTCGCTGTAGACTCGTGCGCAACTGCAACGCCACAACAAAATTTCGACCTCTGGGTGGTTTAGGGGCCCTTTAAGTGTCTCTGCAGCTTTTTCAAGCGAAGCTTGTATTGCCTCACAAGTGTCGGCGCTGGTGGTGGTGGCATAGAATAAAGAACCAACTTTAGAGAAGGGAAACTGTACCTTCCACAGTGGTACGAAAATAAGAAGCGGCAGCGCATGGAACTTACATAATAAGACAGATGGCGCTGCTCAAACAGGAAGCGGAAATGAAGTTTTTTTTTTGCAAAATTCAATATGACCGCATTGTACTGGTCGCGTACGCTGGTACACGCCGCGCTCGCCCGGTTGGCGTTGCGGCATGCCTCGTTGCCTTGGCTGCCGCGTAGTTTTCGCGTTCTAATTGCCAGGAGACCAAAGAGCCTCTACTGACGCCCATAAAAACAAGCTGCAAGTGAGTGAACGGAACGTGCGACTTTATTGGCAGAAGACAAGCAGTGCACCTTCCCGTACAAGAGCAGAAATAAAAATTGCATGTCGAGATGCGCTGGAATCATTAACGCGAGCTCGTAAACGGCTCACTTTCGTCGTCGCACATGGCGGTCTGGTAACGAGCGACAACAAGCAGTGCAAGCAGATTGGACAGTGTCCCACCTGTTTGCACCGACAGTCGCCGTTGAACATGAGCAACTTGCATTGCGAAGCAATCGGGTGACGCCGGCATCTGCTGCCGCAGCCAACACAGGGACATGGACTACCCGGAAATTTAACGTTACCTCCGTTCCAACCTGCATGTTTCTTTTTTGTTATTTTGGGTGCCGCGAATGTGTAGGTCACACTTGGTGCCCCTCTATCTTTCAATATGGACATGGTCGGTTTCGTGGGCATCACCTTCGGCAGCCTTTTTGCGGGCCTTTCAACTTCACACACATCGGACCATGTAAGCATGTATGCTGGTCTAGGATTACCGTAAAAAAAACACGAGACGAAGAAAGAGATAACACGAAGCTGTACTGACAACTATTTATTTAATGAAATGAACGCCGAACTTATATAGATCAGACACACGTGTGCACCCGAAAAGCAACGAGAAATCCAATAAAAACACAGAGCGACTTTCAACAGAGAGAGAGAGAGAGAGAGAGAGGTTTATTTGAGGAAAGGCAGAGAGGTCGGCTTGAGCGTCAGTTTGCTCTGGCCTGCTACTCTGCACTGGGGAAGGGGGGAGGGGATAAAATTTAGAATAAAAAAGAAAGAAATTTTTTTCCAGCTATTTATAATTTCGTAAACAATATGTGGTAATTAATGATTTCATATCTGAAGTTAAATATATATCATGCGGCGTCCCACAGGGATCCGTTCTGGGTCCTTTATTATTTTCTCTTTACATAAATGATCTTCCTCAGGCACTGCACTTCTCAGAAATTCTGATGTATGCAGATGAGACGGCACTTACATTTACTGGTAAATCGCTTATAACGCTGCAGAACCGTATAATGGTGGAACTGTCAGCTCTGTCTTCCTGGTTTTCAGGTAATCGTTTGACGCTGAATGTAGCAAAAACAAAATATGTAATTTTTCATTCTAGACAAAAGACACTGGACTACAGTTTAATTTCTCTCTCGTTAGACACCACTTTAATTGAGCAAGTATTCTCGTTTAAAAAAATGTCACAGTTTCGCCTTAAGGGTGAAGCAATGAATGCGATAGCAACACAGCAATGTCATACGAAGTAAGGTGAGCGGCTTTGGTAGCAATATGAATTGTAGTAAACATGAGCTTTAAGTAAGCAGGTGTGCTGCGGCGTAAGTAGACCGACATGAAGAGAGACTGGATGACCACGAGAAGGCGCGTGTGAAACAGTGGTGTTGATGAGAAGCGCTTCCCGTGGGCAGCGCGTGCGAAGGGACACACCGGTAGCGCTGCACTGCCGATCCGGGCAGCATTGCATGTGTAGCGTGCGTTGGAAAATGTGGCCCGACTATTACTAACTGAATGAACAAGCATGGTGTGAGCGCGCACAAACAAACACGAATAGATCACACTGAATGACTGCAGACAACGACTGTCAAAACGGCGGCAGCAACCATACGCCGCTGCGGGCGAATGTACCGCGCATTGGCAGCAAGCATACGCCGCTGCGGGCGAATGCACGGCGCATAAAGGTCAGAGCCGTGTGGAGATAAGAGACGGTGCGCGCGAGCGACGAGTGACGAGCGCGGTTGTTGGCAGAGAAGTGCGCCCCCCCCCCCCCCCCCCCGCTCCCTCTGGCGCTCGCTTCCCGCTTCCTTGCTTGCGCGTGGGAGATTGAGTGCCTTCGCTCTCCGTGATAGCACGCGTCCCCGCACGCTTCCGCTCGGGCATACGGCGCGCGGCGAAGATTTTATCTATAGGGAACCTCGCGGCGACGGCGACGACGACGGCGACGACGACGGCGACGGCAGAAATCCGGTTGAAGTGTCCATATAATTGCTATCGCAATAATACTTAGGGGTTCTTTTCGATAATCATTTACATTGGAAGGACCACGTCAACAATGTATGTAAGAAATTAGCGTTCGGGTGCTACACTCTGATAAAAGCCAAGCAGTATTTTCCATCTTGAGTGCTTAGATCTCTATACTTTTCGTTCTGTCACTCTCACATTAGCTATTGCATTGAATCTTGGGGACTTACATATGTGACATACTTATCGCCTTTACTGCGTCTTCAAAAACGGGCATTACGGATAATTAGCTCCAGCACATTCTGCCTATCAAGCACAAATTTTTTTGAAGAGCTTCGTATTTTATCTTTTATGTCATTGCGAAGTTATAAGATCTGCATCACGATAAACAACATTATTCAAACTAATTCTCCATTACCGTCGATCATTTTCTTTTTCCCAAACCGTGATACTAGGCATGCTTTTAATCTCAATTTTAACCTACCAAAATGTAGTAACTTGTACGGTGAACGGCTAATTCAGTTTGCCGGCGCCAAAGTTTGGAATGAGCTACCAATAGAAATAAAAGTAGCTAGAGATTTTGAGATGAGTTGCAAACTGTATTACTTATCTAATGAAACAGAACGGTGAAATGTCGTGTTACTGCTGCGTGATTGTTCTTTCTTTTTTGTATTTTTGTTTTTCTTTGTTTTTCCCCTTTGATTTGGGTTGTGAAATGTTTGTTTCCCTCAGAGAATTGTTCAATTGCATAAGTATGAATCTGTGGTTGTTAGAATTTGGTATAGTGTGTTTTTAAGTAACACTTTATGCTTACATTTCAAGGACATGTTACAGGTGAGCGTTGCTTGTTTTTCTCCTTGTACATAACCTGTATGCAAAGTCAATATTGGACCGGCTACTAGCTATTAAGCTATCGGTCCAAACAGTGTTTTGCGCAATCATTTCGGGTCTTTAATAAAGTGTTTCCTCCTCAAAAAAAAGAGCGATGAATGATGATGATAAGATTAGGAGGTGCGTATGTACATGTCCATCCCGTTGAGGTCACACTATAGCCGTGCATGGAGTGCAGTGGCTTGAAGGAAGGCTACCATCGCTTTGATGACCACAGCTGCGCTGTTGGAGTCAGGCCAAGGACCTAAGACAATCTCGTCAGACATTGGTCTTTTAGTTACTCGCTGAATAGTTGAAATGAGGCTCTGCCGTTCTCGCGCGTACGCTGGGCATGAGCAAAATATGTGCTCAAGTGTTTCTGGCACTGGGCAGTGATCGCAGTTGGGACCAGTGTCACTGCAGCCGATGATATGCGCATAACGCCTCGTGAGTGCCACACCAAGACGAATCCGGTGTAGCAGACTTGTGCTCCTCTTCAGTTTATGCGGCATGCGGAACATGAATTCATTTCTTGGTCCCATTTGTGCAGTATCTTGTGTCGTCGATCAGGATTCGTCCAGTACTCAAGTGTAGAGTTCCGCATAACGCAACGAAACAGGGCATTCGTGTCTGTTCGTGAGAACGCGAAGCTTACTTCTGGCGCATTATTTGCAGCTATTTTAGCTTCAGCGTCTGCTTGTTCATTTCCTATCACGCCACAGTGTGCAGGTATCCACTGAAAGGTGACGTGGTGGCCGCATTTGGTC
This sequence comes from Dermacentor silvarum, assembly GCF_013339745.2. Classification (NCBI taxonomy): domain Eukaryota; kingdom Metazoa; phylum Arthropoda; class Arachnida; order Ixodida; family Ixodidae; genus Dermacentor; species Dermacentor silvarum. Next base: position 22,059,401 of record NC_051156.1, on the reverse strand, counting down.
GCAATGTCGAGAAGCTCTGCGATTTCTAGAGCTAAAATATAATAAGGGCCTTGTCTTATAACGCACTCAATGGCTTGAAGCGCGGGTTTGGCGTCGCAAAATAAAGTCCATATGCGAGGAGGCTCTCTTGCAAGGAATCGTATTGCCTCGCGGATAGCAACAAGTTCTGCAGCAGTTGAAGTGGACTTGTGGTCTAATTTAAACCGTCGAGCGATGGACATTTGCGGGATGACAAAGACTGCGGCGGAGGCACATGGGGTAACAGAGCCATCGGTATACACGTGAGAAGTACCACTGTATGCTGTAAAAATGTGCGATAGGGTAAGTTGCTTAAGGCCAATGGATGAAACACAGGACTTCCTCGTCATCCCAGGGATTTGAAGTTTAACAAGCGGTGTAGGTAGGACCCACGGAGGTGCACTAGGAATGCATGGGGGAGAGAATCTAAACGGCAGAATGTTCTCATGACGCAATATAGTTCTTGAAGAACTGCAGTTTGGGTGTGTGGCAGGGAATGCTGATAGGGGATGTTGCCTATGTCGGGTCAACAAGCGTAGGTGCACTCGAAGAGGTTCGCAGAGCATATATACGTTGATGGGACAAGCCCGAGCTTCCGCAATGGTTCCATTCGTTGAGGTGCAGCGTGGTAGGCCCAAGCACGTGCGCAAACCTTGAGCTTGTATGCTCTCTAACGTCCGCACACAGCTGGGTCTCATGTTCGAGAGCACCGGCATGCTGTGTCTTATATTGCCTACGAACAGGGCTTGGTACAACTGAAGAAGAGACGATCCCGACGGGCCCCATCTTGCTCCTGCCACGACCCGAAGCACAAGGACAAAACTCTTCAGTTTTGACTTCAGTGAAGTGACGTGCCTTGACCAGGATAGTTCACGGTCGATGGTTACACCAAGGAACTTGTGGTGTGTTACGTAAGGTATCGATGTTCCTTTAACGACTATCGGATATTTAGTCATTTGTTTGCGCGTGAAGGCAAGCACTGCACATTTTTCAGTTGAAAGTGTGAGGCCTTGACGTCGTAAGTACGTGGCTGTAATAGTCACTGCGCGTTGCAAACGCGCACGCAGTTGCGGACGCGTAGCTCCAGATGCCCATATGCATATGTCGTCGGCGTATGCGCTAATCTTTACTGTGTTGGGAAGCTCAGACGCAAGTCCAATCAATGTCACATTGAAGAGAGTCGGACTGAGAACTCCTCCTTGGGGAACACCGCGGTAAACATTATAGTGACCGGTGTCTCCATCGCTTGTCGACATATATACGGTACGGTCATTGAGATAACTAACGATCCAATTATATAGTCGGCCACCAATGCCTAAATCGTCAAGCGCATCAAGGATCGCGTAATGCAGAACATTGTCATAGGCGCCCTTAATGTCAAGGAATACTGCCCCGACTAATCTGCGTCGACTTCTTTCTTGTTCAACATCGGAGATCAAGTTGACCACACCGTCAATGGCAGACCGGCCTCTTCTGAACCCATGCATAAATTGGGGAAAGCTGTTATTGCTTTCTAAGAACCACTCTAATCTAGACAGTACCATCCTTTCCATTACTTTGCCGACGCAGCTGGCTAAGGCGATCGGCCTGTAGGATGAAAGTTCATTAGGGCACTTCCCTGGTTTGAGCAGTGCAATAATGCGGCTGCATTTCCAATTGGCAGGGACATTTCCTGATTCCCACGAGATGTTATAATAGGACAACAGGATTTGTCGTGCTTCTGTGCCAAGATGACGGAGTGCAGCGTACGTGATTCCGTCTGGACCTGGAGCCGATGAGCGTCGGGAGACTGAAATTGCAGCGTCAAGTTCTTGCATCGTAAAAGGCACCTCGAGACGCTCATCAGGTGACGGGGGTGCTATGGTGGTAAGAGCTTCAATTTCGGTATTAGAGGTAGCCACCACAAGTTTACAGTAGTCATTGGCCACCTCCAATTCGCTCCGGCCTTGATGTAGAGCCACGGCACGGAATGGGTGGCTTTGTTGTGGACTCGTATGCAGACTTCGTACTACCCGCCAGATCTTAGATAAAGGCTGTCTTGGGTCCAGAGAGCCGCAGAACGTCCGCCACCGCTGCCTGTCAAGCTTGTCGAGATGTCTAAGAACGTGTCGTTGCGCTCGGCGACTGGCTGAAAGGTCTGACGGAGACTTTGTTCTTCTGTATCGTCGTTCTGCGTGGCGGCAGTTTGCACGAAGGGTCTCGTATTGTGAATCGATCGCTGATCTGCGCATTGGTAGGTTAACTTGTTTCGTTGTGTCACGCAGAGAAGTAGAAATGATGTCCTCAACCTCGGATGGTGTAGGCGGGCACTGACATCTGGTTTTGATAGATGCCTTAAATAAAGTCCAGTCTGTTTGGTGTGTGCATCGTGAGGCTGATCGGCGGAACCAGCTAAATTGAACGTATGTTGGGAGATGGTCACTTCCATAAGTTTCTACGTCCGTAGACCAACATGCAGTTGACAGAAGGCTTCTGGACACAAAAGTAAGGTCAAGGCAGCTGCTGTAAGAAGTTCCACGAATGAATGTGGGTGACCCGTCGTTGAGCACATTTAGTCCCTGAGTACTCATGAAGTCGGCCAGATCTCTGCCACGACAGTTCACTGCAGCGCTACCCCATATGGGATGATGTGCATTAAAATCACCAATCACAACGTGCGGACCTCGTGCGGTTTGCAGCGCAGACGTCAGGTAGGAGCAGTCAATCTTCGCTCTTGGATGGATGTATCCACCTATTACAGAGAACGTTCGCCTTTTGTGTGTTATAGTCAGGCATACGTAATCATTGGTAGTATGCGGCATGATGTCATGTCGAAAGTACGTCAGATCGCGGCGTATACAAACTAGTACTTTGCTTGCACGTTGGTCGCTGCGAGACCATTCCTGGATATACCCAGACATACGGAACGTGGAATCCATGTTTGGCTCGCATATAACAATCACTGGAATTGGTACTTAAACAAACGCTGTCTGAAATCTGGCAGACGACCACGTAGACCTCTGGCGTCCCATTGCATAACAAGCGACTGACGTATGCGTTCCTCAAACATAAATGCCATATTCGCTTATTGAAGAACCACTAGAACTGGCTCCAACACCTCAAGTAGCTGTACAGCAGCCTTAGCAGCCGGGCTGTTTAGGTTGCCAAGGATCTTGCGCATCGAACCCATCAAATTTTTTAACATAGCCTTGACGTCAACATCATCCGTCTTACGATTCTCTTCATTGCAAGCAGCAGCACTGTGCGACGGGGGCGTACACGTGGGTCTCGATGGTAACGATGGCCATTCTGCCACCGATGTACTCGGGGCTAATGACTGGTGGCCTTGCACTTTCACGTTCTGTAAGGTCGCGTACGCCGCTGTAGACATTGAAGTACGCGTGTCTTCATTTCTGGCCGGCAAGATCGGGCGAGGAGGTGATGAAGACTGTACTTTGGGTGTTGGTTTTTCTACTTGATCAGCACTGCTGCTTCGTCGTCGTCGTCGGTGTCGTGAACGACGCCTACGGCGCTGGACAGCCCTTGCAGCTTCTCTGTGTGTGGAACGGTCTCTAACCATCTTCTTCATGATACTTATTTCGTTCCTCATCTTGGGACATTCCTTTGATGTAGCATCATGGGCGCCCGAACAGTTTGGAATTTTGCAGCAACGCTGCAGTTATCATCTTCGTGAGATCCACCGCATCGTTTGCATGTTACCACACCTTTGCAAACTGCACTTACATGCCCGAATTTTAAGCACTTATGACATTGTAGAGGCCTCGGTACGTAAGGACGAACCAAATGCCTCACATATCCAACCTTGACGTGTGTAGGCAAGGTCTCCGACTGAAACACTACTTTCACACATCGGGACCGTCCAAAGCGGTGAAAGCCAAGTACAGGAGCCGAGGATGAGAGCAATTTTTCAAGGCTGGAGTCAGTAATGTCTTCGTCCACATCGTAGATGACGCCTGTTGTAGTTCCCTTGTCATACGCGGAGAATGCGCGGACCGGAATGTTGCCCAACTGACCAATTGCTTTTAGTGTGTCCAGTATGGTCTGTGTATTGACTTCCACAGACAGGATGTTCTTTTGAGCATTTATACGTATCTCTTCAACTTGGCCAGGGGCTACAAGTTCAAAATACTCCGTCAAGCTCTGCCTATTCAGAGAGTTCAAGATGTCTGTCGTCGTTGTTGGTACATACGAGATTGTGTATGACCGAATGCCACTCGCCTTTTTCGGTGGCTGCCGACCGGTCGGTGATGTCCTTTTGATCTTCCTCTTCAAACGGCGGCTTGAGACAACGGTGAAGTCGCTATCCGAGGTCATATCTTCAGTGGAATAGCCATCGGAAGTATCAATGTCGACGACGCTGGGACCGAAGCGGTCACTCACATCGGAGGCACAATGATGTGGTCGTCCAGGGCCCCATTGCTGGGAGGAATTTTTATCCCCAATCCTAAGGGAACACGTCCCCCAGTGTTCTTGTCTCTGATAGCAGAAATCACGAGAAAATCGCAGGGATACACTGAGAGATTGGAGCTGAGGCAGATCGCTACGATCACTTCTTCTTCCTCCCGCGTGGACCCCAACACTTCAACAGGGTTGCGATACAAATGCTAAGATAAACGCTTGTAGACTACTACTACTACTAGAAAAATAACTACTACTACTACTACTACTACTACTACTACTACTACTACTACTACTACTACTAGAAAAAAAAAGTTCCTTCTGGGTAACAGCAACTGACTGAAAACTAACGCAATCACCATCCTTAAAGTGTCGCATGGCTATTGCCTCTACAACCTCTCTTTTCAGCTGGCCATTTTTTTCTGCCGATAATCTGCTGTTACCCGGAAAGAACTTTTGTTTCTTTCCACGTGATACACACGTGTTAGGTGACTCAGTAGTCTATCAGCGTGTATCTTAGCATTTGTATCGCACCCCTCTTGAAGGTTGCTCTGTGTTATTATTAGTTTTATCGTTGCTTTTTGGGTGCACACGTGTGTCTGATCTGTATGAGCTCGGCAATCGTTTCATTAAATAAACAGTCGTCAGTACCGCTTCGTGCTGTCTCTTTCTTTTTCTGGTGTGTTATTTGCGATAACTTCCCAAATCATGGATGCCCAACTGGCCTACACCCACACTCTTCTAAATGCCGGTCTACGTTCGCGCCAAATTGCGGCCGTGGAAGGCTACATGCACAATTTGCCCATGGTTGCAGCAGGAAAGGACAGAACGGGGAGCACCAATCACGGAGCATGTAAATTGGGAGTCTATGTCATTGTGCGGACTGCAGGAGCGAATGCTTACCACGAGAGACTGCTTCCCAATGCAGCGGACCAGGCCGCCACGTCCGAGAAACGTAACACGGCAACCATAACCAAGTCAGATAACAGTGAAATGAGACTCAGCAATCAATGACCGCATAAGGCCCACACATTACATTATACATTCGTGAAGATCCATATGGCAACAGTGAGCATTCACATACATGGGTCGCTTATGGCACATTCAACTGTCCGACTACAGGCATAGTGCTTGCCTCCAACACACATGGTGGTCTGGTAATGAGCGACAACAAGCAGAGCAAACAGATTGGGCCGTGTGTCCCACCTATTTGTATCGACAGTCACTATTGAATAATAGCAACTTGCATTGGGAAGCAATCAGGTGACGGAGGCATCTACTGCCCCAGTCAACACAGCAACATGGACTACCCAGCATTTTAGCATCAACTCCTTTCCAGCCTGCACGTTTCTTTTCTTTGGAGGGCCGCTAATGTATGGCTCACACTTGGTGCCCTAACTTGTCTCAGTATGGACAAGTCGGTTTCGTGGGCATCACCTTCGGCAGCCACTTTTGCCGGCCATTCCACCGAGGTGGCTATCAACCTCATACACCTCTGATCATGTAAGCACGTATGCTGGGGTGCTATGCAGGATGCCCCGAGTTTGGCGAAACTCGGGATCTTCACGAGCTCTGGCGACGCCCCAAGATGAAAGAACTAATGGTAACAAGACAATGTTTGTCCGTCGGCACACCTCCAGTTTCATTGGTTTATCTAGATTCACTCTGGGTGGCCATCATCCCTTGGGCGTTGCCATATGGGCGGTCGACAAACTGGGGCTCACGTGATCATACGGTCGGTGCATGGTCGTGCATTCTTTCACTTGTTTGTCCTTCCACCGAGTGCATTATAGGCACAAGCAAGTTATCAAACAAATGCATTTAGTACAATGATATTAGTCACAATACCGTAGGGTATAGGTGTTTTAAAGTTTACAAGTTGTACACTGAATGTGTATTAGACTAATGTGTGGTTTAATCGTTTCGCGTTATACCGCGAGGACACGCTCGCCCTCCTCTTTCTTCCTCTGGATTAAGATTGGCGCGGCTCGCTACGTGCTTGCGCTAGCATTTCCGAGCAGAGATTGGTGTGTGCTTGGTTTTCGCACTGGGCTTTGAACAGATCGCGCGTTGCTCTTTCTCTTTCCTCTGGATTGAATTGGTGCGGCTCGCTACGTGCTTGCCCTCCCATTTCCGAGCACAGATTGGTGTGCGCCTGATTAATTACACTAAAGTAAGGCTGCGAGACGAAGGGAGCGTCGGCTAGCGCAGAAGTGGTTTGCCGCGCGCTTACCGTGTAAGCACTCAGGAATGTCGGAAAACACTCATGCAAGGATAAAAACAACTACGCTTTATTTTCTTTTACATTGTGACGCACCTTCATACTGGCTAGCGCCGAGCGATGGCTTCTAACAACCCCAGGAAAGAGTCTTGATACTGGGTAGCCCGAGCGATCTGTGGCTTCTAACAAACGCAAGAAAGGGTCTTTGCAGCGCACGTGGCCGTTGAGTGCCACCACATTCATCCAGGTGGGACTCCAGCATCAGTGCAGTTACTCTGTACCCACTGCTGACGAGGTGGCGCTTCACTTTTTGACAATAACTTTATTTTTTGCGTGTGAACGCCCGTGTTGGTTTCCACAAAGTGCACGCTGTGGTTAACTGTCTCCCAATGCAGATTGAGGTATAGCCCCATTAGCATCCACTAAATTTGGGATACAGTTGTATGCGGCCAATTCGTCACTATGAATAATGGTCCCCGGTTGAACATTGGCTGCAATAATGGCGCCTAGCGTCGCCGCCTTTCGTCGGTCGAACTTGAAAAGTAGCAGCACCCCTCAGGTCGCGCAGACCATGCCGAAGATCCATGGGCTCCATCTTTAACACCACCGTTTTTGGCGGCTCGACGAAACATTGTCGCCTGTCATTAGGCGATCTCGATTGCACTTTTGATCGCCGCGAAGAAGGCACTCGTCAATTTGCGCTGTCTTCCCGGGGCCACCGAGTGGAGCTCGCGCCAGCAGCTCGTCCCTCGCGACCTTACGGTGGTAGCTCCTCCAGTCGGCGATGGCGTGCTCTGATAGAGGAAACAAGTCTACGGCCTCTTTCAACATTCATATGTCTACGCTTTTGCTCACGCAGTACGTGAGCCAAATCATTTGCCGCCTGGAGAGGTGGTCGTTCGGACGGCCGAGGCGGTCCGTGTTGGCGCAGTAACTTCCTTCGCCTCTCTGCCCGTGCAGTGCAGTGGTACCGTGTACCTGCGAAAACTGATTTCGGCACCTGTTGCACCGGAAGGCAGCCCGGCGTCCATTCTGAATCTTCCAATATAATGTGACTACTTCACCTGCGCAGGTTGGTTGGTCCGGGTTGAACCCCAGGTGCTCGCAGGTGCTCCAGTACTCCGATGACGACGCCGGACCTGGCCTGGGGCTGGGACGCGGTGGACGAGCTTGCTTGAAACAGAAGAGAGCCGAAGCGATCGCACGAACTATTCCTCCACAGCCTAGTCACACCAGTCTGCGCTGGGAAGGCATCATTTGCCCGCCACCCTATTTCCACAGACGACGGCCTTCGCCTAACTCGTCACACAGCCAGCGCACTCACGTTTTGGAAAGGCAAAAATGACGCTGAAACTCCACGTCGGACATGTAGGTGAACGGGTCCAGACGGTCATATTGACGCTTGCTGCCGCTGGATGCGATTACACAGGCTGCTGCTGCCGCCACCATGTTCCCGAGTTTAACTCGAGGGGGGTTTCGCGATGTACGAGTTTGGCCCGAGTTCGCGTGTCAATCAAAACCATACGTCACGCCCCGCGCGAAGCATGTAACTCTTGTGCGTGCGCCCTCCACGGTTGGGCCACGCCCAACATATTTTCCGGCAACAGCGACGTGGTGCGGAACTGAGAGGCATCAACAATCTTGACCGCCGACAGAAAATACGCACAGCACACTGTGATCAGTGATGTACTGAGAACCACTATCAAAAACAAAGCGGCGACTTTCGCTGGCTTATGCATATATCTTCTTAGGCTGTGATGGCCCCACAACATGGTTCATTGTCTGCATTGTAGCGACGTAGCGCACAGAAAATAATTATCGGCAAGTCACTGTAGCTGCTTGCAAGGCGTCGATGAGCCGTGGTGGATGACGATGCTGCGCAGTGCGTAGTTTTCCAACGTCAAGGTATCGCAGCTGTTGTTTGAGATGGCTGCTCCGTCATCGGTGATGTATCGGATCCGCAGTGTCGTAAACACGGTCAGCGCCAAGAAACGCTCGCTTTTTTAAACCCAGTGCGATGGCATTTCTTCATCACAAGCACGGCATACTAAATAGTTGCAACCCCTTCCTGCGTTCGAAGTTTAATTTCCTAACTGCACACAGGAGCCATCACCCGCCAAAATGCGATTGCTGCGCTGTCGTTACTGTATCCATGTGCGATCGCTATTAGCTCAGCAGCTGAGACAATCGGCAAGCACATTGGAGAGAACAACACACTCAAACTCTGTGTATACATGCGAATGGAGGCACCTTCACTGGGAAAGCGATGACAAGCGATGAATTGTGTCACAGGGCAGGGCGCTCTTCTTTGCAATGAATCGCGGAGGCTTCCCGCACGCAGATAAACGGGCGCATTTTCACTGTGCTGCGTCACTACGGACCCTAGAATACCGCACAGCCATTTTGCAGTGACAGCCGTTGCTCTAGTCGTTTCAGTTGGTAAAGCGGCTGCCTTAATAGCCGCCTCAGTGAAGCACCTGCGGTGAACAACCATGCCGTATCGCTGCGTTGCCATTCCCCTAATAGTCAGGGAATGGAACGATCATTGTCATGACTGACTTTATCAAGTATTAGAGTGCCTCGATGCGCGCGGGCATCAAGGCACCCTAAAAAGGATAGCACTACAGCGCCGCTGGCGACTGTTCACCGTGTGAACTCCCTCGTGCGTGCGACCCTCTACAATGTATCCGCTTGTAAGCTTTCGCCTCACTGTCGCCACTCGCGGCAAAAAAGTGCAAAATTTATTAATTCGCTCGATCTGTGGTTGTCATCAAACATTTATAGCATTCCAAACGAAAAACAGATACTTCAGGAAATAAAGTGTTTCTTATTTTATTTGTTGTATTTTAACGTAATCGATTGAGCGAAAGTGTAGGCGCAAGAATGCACCGCATGTGCCCTGTTCGCATTCGACGGAGGATAGAAAGATAATGCTCGAAAGAGGAGGGCCCTAGAAAGGCGTGGCAAGTGGCTCACGGCAAGTGTGCAGATAGACAGCGGTACAGTCCCGGTATTGCTAAATGGTGATAATACGTTGATAACAATACGCGGCGCTGGCGCGTTTTGCTGCGCAGTCCTGTGTGCTTGAAGCACGGAATCACTGGGCCGCGCAGGGTGCGCTCATGTTGTCATACGCGGCTTTATCTCGACATTTCTTTTTGCCTGCTGTTCTTGCACGTTCCTTGCTATCTCCGTTCACTGACTGCCATCGAGCAAACTCGGGTGAAACTCGTGCGAACGAGAAACTCGACGCATCCTGCATAGCACCCCTGGTCTATGTTCATGCCAAATTGCAGCTGACGAAGGCCACAAGCAAAATTTGCGCATGGCTACAGCAGGAAAGGATGGAACGGGGTGCACCAATCACGGTGCCCGTAAATTGGGAGTCTATGTTGCTGTCTGTGTTGGGAGTCTATGGTGCTTAACTCGAGAGACTGCTTCCCAATGCAACTTACCAGGTCCCCACATCCGACAAACGTAACACGGCGACCACGGCCAAGTGGGGCAACAGCGAAACCAGACTCTGTAAACAATCACTTCAGTGTAGCATGTGCTACACTGAAGGTTATCGAACAAGGCAAGGCTACACCCAGGCAAGGCTAGACAAGCAGGGCTACTCCCAGGTTATTGAGCAAGAAGAGCAATGTTGAACGAGACTAGGAATTATGGCAATCAGAAAGCTTGTGTTCATGAAAGAAGCCACTTGGCTCTGCAAGCACTGAAGGCCAAAAACATTAAGAAAAGTCAAATGCTACATAGCACACGGTGCAACGGTTAATGCAAGACGCATGCCGATGCTGCATCGGCTATTTCTGGAGAGGAATTGCACATGGCAGCATACAATAAGAAATATGGTATGCTACTAGATAGTGAATGGTATTAAGTATGAGCACAGAATCGGTTGACCTTGATGTTTGGATGGGGAAGAAAAATTATCCCTAGCAAGAGTGGGGAATGAAAAAGCTTGCATTTATAGATAAAAATGTATACTCGGCACAAATAGAATTTGACATGACCAGGAAGCTGATTAAGGAAAGGCAAACTGATGGAACTCTTTTGGCCAGCGTCGTCCGTGCTTGTCCAATGGTTGCAGGTGCATCTCAACATGAAGAATTTCTAGAAAGTCTTTGTTGAGGTACCTGGACGACTCGGCCAATATCCGTGCTGGTGGAATGATGGCTGAGGCTCTTTTCAGTCTTGACATTTCATCCAAATACTTCTGCATCCGCTCATTTTTTTGGGTGTAAAATCCTTGTAAATTCGGCTCCAGCCCCTTCCTGTCAGGGTAGATGGGGGCTCCTGTGATGAGGACCATGGTGTGCTTGGTGCAGATTCTGTTGGGGCAGAACAGTAACACATGAGATACAGCACAGATTAGCCAAACTCATGTAGTGTTTTCTTTTGTGTTTGAACCAATTATGCTGAACCGTAAATGTGGAAAAACATTCATGGTCATCTGCTACAAACAAATGATATGTATCCAGACTAGTGAGCCAATACAGTATATATCAAGCATATTTATTTCTGAACATGGTGTTGTTTACCTTGTAGTAACAGCCATGTCCAACAAGTCCACACAATGGCCTTGTAGCAGGAAGTATCTTGTCTTTGGTGTATGGAATGTGTTGCTTTACACTGGTGCCATCCTCTTTACTGCACGTCTGGAATATTTTGATTGCATCAGACATTGAAAAAGCACAATTTTGAAATAAGAAATGCAAGAAGGTGTGATATTGTTACGCTGCGCGGTGGAGCCGAAGAAGAGGAGATCGAAGAACTGGGCGTGTGTTAGAGGATGCCCGACTGCCTGCGATCCCGTCTCTATGCCCCCTCTATCATCTTGTAAATAAACCCATCTCATCCGCAACAACTTTGGTGGACGGTGCGGGGTAATCGCTCTGGACAACCTTCTTCTACGCACCCTCCGACGAAGCCGGCGCTTGGTCGGACTACCGCCTGAAGACACGGACATGAACGAACCGCAAGCAGCTAGCGGCAGCCATGACACAAGCATGCAAGATGATAGCGAGCGCCCAAGGCAAGTCATCTGCTGGATTCCTCGAAAAGAACCACGCACCTTTTCCGGCAAAGCTGATGAGGATGTCGACGACTGGCTCAAGTATTATCACAGGGTAAGCGGTCACAATGGCTGGAACTCTACGGCGCGACTTGCTAACGTCGTTTTCTTTCTTACCGGAACCGCACTTCTCTGGTTCGATAACAACGAGAGCACGATGACTGCGTGGGAAAGGTTCGTTGAGCAAATCAAGAAAGAAAGCTGAGCCTACGCTTGCGCGAAGAGTACAGTTGCCCGGTGAAACATGCAAAACTTACATTGAAGAAGTATTGAAACTGTGCAGAATTGTGAACACGGGCATGTCGGATGAAGATAAGGTTGGCCATCTCCTGAAGGGCATCGCTGAAGATGTCTACAATTTTCTTATTTCAAAGGAAGACCTGCGTATCTCTTCAGATTTAAGACGTCACTGCCGTGCTTTTGAGGCGCTGAAGACGCGAGGAGTATTGCCAAAATTTGGTAGACTTGACAACGTCACCACGGTCGCAAGTGTGGACGTCTCCACCTCCCACGACATCGCTTTGTTGGTACGCCAACTCGTTAAGGAAGAACTGGCGCACTTTCAAGCACCAGGTGGAGGAAGAGACACAGGACGGGAGTACCAGCAATGTACACTTGACGCACGCTGTCCTGAACAGCCGGTACTTTGCCAACTGCAAACTAACAACGAAAATCGGCCTTTGCGTGATGGACGTGTCCGCGTCGGCACGACGGAGTTCCGGCATCCTTCACGTAACTTCGGACGCCGTCAGGCCGCACCACCCCAACGCATTTCACCCCGATACAACCAGCCTCAGACCCCACTTTATGACAACCCTGTGTACCGCGAGCCACCCATTTGCTTTAGCTGCGGAATCCGTGGACATATCGCCAGGTATTGTCGCAGACGGCAGCAGCACGTTTCGGCCATCCCCGAGTATCAATCTGGAGTGCACTACAGTACGCCGTGGCAGACCGCTGCGCCCCTTCGACGACATCCGCGTGAACATGTATCCCGGCGTGAGTCTCCAGCTTCCGACCGCAGCCTTACTCCACCTCCGACCGGCTATCGCCGCTCGCCATCGCCTCGCCGTCGCTCACTTTCACCACCACTCCAGCTGGGAAACTAGCTGGTGCGACCAATGGAGGTGTGGGTCGCGGGACGGTCACGTAGTCCTCCACCTGTCGCCATGCTCAAAAACAAAGTGTGTGTCAGTGTTGATGGTTTAAGTACTCATGCCTTAGTGGATACCGGTGCTACAGTTTCAGTGATGAGTGTGTTGTTTAAAAATCGTCTTGGACACAAGGTTATGTTCGCGTGGGACCGAAAGACTACTTTTCGTGGAGTTGGGGGTGAAACCCTGCCGTCCGCTGGTGTTTGCTCTGCTCTAGTGAGTGTTGGTGGACAAGATTTTCCAACTGAATTTATTGTTTTGAACACACCACCCACAACATCATCCTTGGGATTGACTTTCTTGGTGAATGTGGTGCATTGTTAGATTGTGGGGCTGGTGAAATTTCTCTTCGAAGTCATGTGATATCACCAATACCAGAAGTATCTGACGTGGACACGCAGGGAGTCTTTTCCGTGTCCCATGACAGCCTTTTACCGGCTCAAGCTGCGGAATTTGTTCCAGTGATTTCGACGGATGGCCCTCCGCATCGCTCTCATGGTTTAATTGAGCCGTACGCCCCTACCATGTTGAAGAAAAATATATTGGTTCCTCGCTCCATTATCGAATGTGTAGATGGTCGTGCACACGTGTGGGCGGTGAGCACGTCTATGGAGCAAGTTTTACTGCCGACTGGACTCAAGCTAGCCACCTTTGACACAGAGGCGACTGTCTCTATTGATGCCGTTGACGCTTCTACCGACGCGAGTGCAGCGAATCGCGACTACACCTTGGAATTCTCCCGGATGACGAACAAGTCGCTATCCTCTTCTGAGCGGACAGAATTGCAAAAGGTGCTCGTCCGCTATGCGCGAGTATTCGATTTCGCGCAAGACCAGCGTCCCATTTCGCTTCCTGATTCACGAACGCAACACCGCATAAACACGGGCCAAGCGACGCCTATTCGCCAGAAGCCGTACCACGTCTCTCCTGCAGAACGAAAATTAATTGACGAGCAAGTTCAAGAAACGCTCCGGAAAGGTGTTGTCCAGGAGTCTTGCAGTCCCTGGGCAGCTCCTGTGATACTAGTTAAGAAAAAGGACAATTCTTGGAGGTTCTGCGTTGATTATCGAAGACTTAACGCCGCCACGAAGAAGGACGTATACCCTCTGCCACGCATCGACGATGCTATCGATTGCCTTCATGCAGCCTCCTATTATTCCTCCGTTGACTTACGATCGGGATACTGGCAAATACCGATGCACCAGACTGATAAGGAGAAAACTGCCTTTGTGACCCCGGACGGACTCTTCGAGTTTAATGTCATGCCTTTCGGTTTATGCAACGCGCCAGCAACTTTTGAAAGGTTTATGGACACAGTGCTACGCGGATTAAAATGGGAGATCTGCATGTGCTATCTCGATGATGTAGTAATTTTTGGAAAAACACTCGAGGAGCACAATCAGCGACTTGGCATCGTACTGGACCGCATACAAAACGCAGGATTGGTTTTAAACTCAAAGAAGTGTCACTTCGGTGAGCGCCAGACTCTCGTTCTCGGTTTTCTCGTCGACAAAGATGGTATACGACCTGACCCTGACAAGACTGCTGCAGTGCGCGATTTCAGCCAACCGAAGACAGCGAAAGACCTCCGAAGTTTTCTGGGCCGTTGTTCGTATTTCCGCCGGTTTATTCATAACTTCGCCCAACTTGCTCACCCACTCACGTGCCTCCTTCACAGGACATTCCGTACGTATGGACTACAGAGTGCGAGGACGCATTCCGTCAGCTGAAGTACTTACTCACCTCTGGGCCAGTCTTGCGCCATTTCGATCCCGAGGCCATGACTGAGCTACACACTGATGCTAGCGGTGTGGGCGTTGGCGCCGTCCTCGTTCAACTTCACCATGGGCGCCAGCACGTCGTTGCATACGCAAGTCGGACACTGACGAGAGCGGAGCGAAATTACACTGTCACCGAATTGGAATGCCTGGCAGTAGTCTTCGCCATCCAGAAGTTTCGGCCATATCTGTACGGTCGCCATTTCCAGATAGTGACGGACCATCATTCCCTTTGCTGGCTTGTTGGACTGCGGGATCCTTCTGGACGGCTGGCACGCTGGGCGTTGCGCCTTCAGGAGTACAACTTTTCTGTCGCCTACAATAAGAGCGGTCGGTGTGATGCCGACTGCTTGTCTCGTCTCCCGTCGCCACACTCCAACGCTAACGACAACTATCTTGCCAGCATTGCCGAGTTTCCTGACGTTGGTACCTTTAAATGTGAACACCCCTATTGGAGGCTGCCCGCACGTCAGGTCAGACCACGCCGTTCACGCTGTGGGACGGCCTGCTTTACAAAAAAAAGTGGTCGCAGTTTCACCTGAAAGGCGAAGCATCAATTGCGATAGCAAATTTGTAGAGAGCTATACGGAGTAATGATATTAGCTTTATCAGCTGTATAAACTTGGACATGCAGCAGCATCGACAACACGCAGAACTGTTGTCGACGCCATCGGCGTTTTGCCCGCGTTCGCTCAAAATGCGTGCGGCGTTGGTGACTGTTGCCGGAGCCTGTGATATAAATAGGCACTTGGTGCCGCAGCTAAACGTCGCCTCCCTTCCCTCCCCCTCCCCCACGGCTTCTCGCGCGTCGGAAGAAGGTGCGTTTGCTCTACATATATGGTGATTGTAAAGGAGAAAAGAGACGCCTACTTCTGCAGCCCTTAAGCGAGCACGGCGCAGAACGCGCGTTTGTTCTCCGCCGTGCGTTCACTCCCCGTGAAAGACGCGCCCCTCGCGCCCTTTCACTCGCACATACAGCGTTCGGCGCGCGGCGACAATTTCTTCTCCAAATGACGTCATACGGAACCTCACGGCGACGGCGACGGCTACGGCGACGCCGACGGCAGAAATCTGCTTTTGAGTGTCCATATAATTGCGATCGCAATAAAAGAATTACTCTGCTGACGGCGCTTCGTTGCTCCTCGTCGTTCCCGAATGCCTGCGTACTGCGATTCTTCGCGCTATGCATGACGATATCACATCGGGTCACCTGGGCTTTGCCCGCACGCTTCATCGATTACGCCAGCGCTTTTATTGGCCGAAGCTATGGAAGAGCACAAGACAATACGTTGCCAGTTGTCCAGGTTGCCAATGTCATAAGAAGCCGGCGACGCCTCCTGCTGGCTTATTGAAACCTGTGAAACCTCCTGCTTTACCCTTTGAAAAAGTTGGTATAGACTTGCTGGGCTCCTTTCTCTCGCTATACTCAGTCTCGCTATACTGAGACTGCGGCGCTTACCTCTGCCACTGCCGCCGATGTGTCGTGCTTTCTCCTTCATTCTGTCATTCTGCGCCACGGCGCTCCAAGTGTTGTGATAAGTGACCGTGGACGGCACTTCACCGCCGACGTTGTTGAAGATTTGCTGCACCTTTGCGGTTCTACTTATCGCCATTCAACGCCATACTACCCACAAACAAATGGCCTCACCGAACGCACAAATCGTACTCTTACCAACATGTTGTCATTGTACGTCTCGGCTGATCACAAGAATTGGGATGCCGTGCTGCCCTTCGTCACGTACGCATACAATACAGCCAAGCACGAAGTAACCGGGTATGCGCCTTTCTATCTGCTGTATGCTCGCAGTCCCCAAAGTTTCTTGGACACAATTTTGCCATTCACACTCAACGAAGACACATCCATAGCAGAAACATTGTGTCGTGCCGAAGAAGCACGCCGGCTTGCTCGACTACGAACACTTTCTTCGCAAGTTTCAACCAAGGCACGCTATGACGCCCGGCATATACCTGTCACTTTCGCTCCAGGCGATCACGTTTTACTGTGGACACCTCTACGGAAGAAAGGCTTGTATCGCAAGTTTATCTCAACGTACAGCGGTCCATTCGTGATACTAAACCGATTAAGTGACGTCAACTACGTCATAGCAAAACTGACCTCCAGTAATCGCTCGTCGTGGAAGACACAAGTGGTTCATGTGGCCCGCCTGAAGCCCTACCATCATAGGGTTCCCGAATCAAGCGGTAGCAACCATGTGGTACCTTAACTCGCTCGGCGAGCTTCGTCTGCGCCGGAGGAAGATGTTACGCTGCGCGGTGGAGCCGAAGAAGAGGAGATCGAAGAACTGGGCGTGTGTTAGAGAATGCCCGACTGCCTGCGATCCCGTCTCTATGCCCCCTCTATCATCTTGTAAATAAACCCATCTCATCCGCAACAATATATATATTGTAATGGTTTTAGACTGCAGAACACATTCAAATGTACAATTTGTTCAAGGGTGCTCAAGCAACATGTTAATTAAATGAATATCGCTACCTGCCTAACTACAATGCGTGTCAACAGCTTAAGTATTATTAGGATCACAAATGAGAGCATTTGTGTGCTCATTTGTACACCAGAAGATATCACGCTGCTGGTTCCACAAGCAAATGCAAGACAAACATGAAGCTATTAGAACTGCTGCATTCTTTTAACTGATGCATTCTTTTTCTGCATGAAAATGATGCACCACTTCATTACTGCAAAAATAAATGCCCCAAGGTCAATCAAACGGAGCAGCAAGAACACTTGGAACAAACAAGTACGAAATATTGGTAAGTGATCACGCGTGCAACTGTTTAATACATTAAATTCAGTACTTTCACTTCAATTTACCAAAGGGTTATCCGGTTTTGTGGACGAAAGCAGCTACCGGCGGAATCTAAATATATATATATATATATATATATATATTAATAAGGCTACTCAGCCGCCTACGGCCACGGATACAACGAGATGAAAAATGTGACGGGCGTTCCAATATTGCTGCCTTTTTTCGTCATTGTGTTTACATAACGATGGCCTCGCAACTGAAGATTATTTCTGAAACAGCAACGGAGGGTCCTGACTGCCCATATGTAATGCAGGATCTAGTTCGTTAACTTGTCTCCGCCTGTAAGTTAACGAGACGAATATTACATAACGATTCAAGAAGCAGCGGTTTTAAACGACTTACCGGTATTGCCGTCCTCAGTCGCAGCACAATCCGGCTCCCTTTTCGATGCAGACTTGTTCCGCATGGCTCACGACCGAAACCTAGCTTTCGGGCTTACATCTCCTCTCGCAAACCCGTCACTTCACCCCAAGTTAAATAACGCGAGGTGTCGAAGCGCGATAAACTGGTTTTAGCACCAAATAAGCAACCAGCATAAGTGTATACGAACCAATGAATCCGTGCTTGCCGTGTACGCGAAAAATAGCGGAAAAAAGTTTTAATCCAGGCCAGAGGTCACGTCGGAGATCGATGATGATGAACTTTATTTTGCGTTTATAATGGCAAAAAAGGAACAGAGTTGGTACTCAAAAGTACAATTTATAATTAAGAATAATAATTTTGTACTCTTTATGAAGTAATAAAAACGCTTAGATGAGCGCGGGAGAAAGTTTGTAGGTTAAAATTGCGCTTATTACGGCGCCTCTAGCGGGAGCTACTGAACTCACTTAGGCATATTTTCCAGGGGATGTACTATGCTTGTTTTGTTAGCAGCGATTCTTTCGCCCTCTGTGGCCATTTGGTGAACTCGCGAGTTTCCGGGGCCTGGTTACGGTGGTGTCACGCTAAAAAACCCGGCTAGAGCGGGGAAAGCAAGCGGGCGTCGGATCAGGTGACGCGCGCGACCAATCAGGGTCGCGGGGAGGAAAAGGGAAGCAAAGGGGGTTAGCGCGCGCTCCACCGGGCTTCCCTCGCCTGAGATGAGTTTCGGCCACGGTGTAAGAATAAGGAGAGGTGCTGACACTCTCCCCCCAACGCGCGCGAAAGCGCCGCTCGCTCGCGTCCAGATTATGTTCGGCTTGGTTGCAGCTGGTTCGGCGCCGTCGTAGAGGGCGCTGCCGTATGCGGTCCCAGCCTCGGCGGCAAGGCGCGTGCTGCCGCTGCTTCGTCTTCCTGCTTGCATGTGCGGTTGCGCTGTTTTGAAGGCACGATTTTTGTTCGCGTTCGTTTCATGAGCTTGTGCTTGGGTATTGTCGCCACGGGCCCTCGACGAAGGTGGCAGCGGCCTTCTGAGGGGCGTTTGAAATGGCTAGAAAGTGCTTCGTTACGAACTGCAATTCTGGATACCTGACTTGTGCGGAGCGTGTGCCTTTATTCAAAGCGCCGTCCGACAGCGGTGGTCTAGAGCAGTGGCGCCGTGCAAATCTGAGGTCAGACCGAACTCTAACGCCTACCGACCATGTCTGCATCAGCCATTTTTCAGAGGATACGATATCGATGGCATATTGTCACGACGTCGAAAGCTCGAGGGACAAACGACACGCACTTGTCGGCAGAGGCAGTAACAAGAACGGACGGTTTTAAAATAGCGCGCGCTAGTCACTGCTTCTTCTTCTTCTTGCTATGTTTTTCATAAGTGCCGATGTGTCTTATGCCATCGTCATCGCCGCGCTAGACACGTGGCAATATTACGCAGAGCGCTCGATAGAAGGATTCCCACCTTATTTCCAAACTGTCCAAAGAACCTCACACGGTCAAATAAACCTCGAAAGCCGCTGCGGAAGAGAGAACCTCCTGTGTGCCGCAGTAGTTTGTGCAAATTTTGCTGCATGTAAAAGATATATACTGGGTGGTTTACTATCATGCACCAAGAT
The DNA here is from genome assembly GCF_013339745.2 of Dermacentor silvarum. NCBI lineage: Eukaryota > Metazoa > Arthropoda > Arachnida > Ixodida > Ixodidae > Dermacentor > Dermacentor silvarum. Next base: position 22,039,951 of record NC_051156.1, on the reverse strand, counting down.
TGGAAAATATGTAAATGTCACGTAGCTGGACAGAACCAAGGTAATGTTGTCTGCCGTCGCTTGGAGATACTCAGATTATTTTTATTCCGCTTAATTACATAATTATTTTCATAATTGATTGATCAACTCTTTTAATGCTATAATTGGATAAAGGTTTGTGAAAAATGCGGAGACGAACTTACCGTAAACCACATATTAATATCATGCACGAAACTCGAAACACTGAGAAAAAATATTTTACTTTGTTTTACAATGAACACATTCCTTTTCATCCATCATTAATTTTAGGCGAAGACGCACTAGTAAATATGGCATACGTTTTTAGCTTCTTAAGGGAAGCAGGTGTCCTCGAAAAACTATGAATGTGACCCTGCGCTTCATTTCACATTATGATACTCCTCATTCACCTTCTCTTCTCTGAGAAGAAGACTGAGGTTTTTTTAATTTGTTGGGATCCTGGGGGTCCTTGCCCAGACAAGGACTGTTGATCAGGTGACCCAACTGTCGAAAAGAAATTTTACCTTGTGGTTGGCGCATGATAGCCTTAGTTGCTTATGCGCCATTAAACACAACACAACACAGCAATTGGATAAAAAGTATGAACAGGAGAATTGTACAGCAGCGTGGAAAACTCCCAATATAACTTTCTGTTGCTCAATACGTGATACATAAAAGTGTTTTCCGAGCGTGAACGAAATCCGCGAATACAGCAATATTGCCGCGCGACTGGCCGCTCGAGGCACTTTGCGTGTATTCGTGAGCTTCTTTCATGCTCGGAAAAACACTTCTACGTAGCGCGTATTGAGCAATAGAAAGCTGTATCGGGAGTCTTTCATGTTGCTCTACAATTTTCTCATTGACACTTTTAATCTAATTATAATAATTGAGAAGATCAATAAGTACGACTAATGATCTAATTAGGCGGAATGTAAAAAATAACCGAGTATCTCCAAGGGACGGCAACAACATTACTTTGGTTCTGTCCAGCTACGTGACATTTGCATATTTTGAAATATTTGTGCACCCTGTAAAATACTGCTGTTTTCTGTGCAGATGTGTGCCTGATTTTCAAATTTGTTCCATCCTGGCTACTGTTTTTTTTAATGCGCGTGCGGTGTATATTACACGCTTGCATGTTTTTATACATTTTTCATTGTGGGAGTGTATGAGGCCGCAAGCTTCTGGGATGGTTATCACCTATTAAAATTATCGAGCTGCTTCATGCACAAGTTTTTTTCGTATTGTGCCTTTGCAAAAAAATAAATAAAAGGTCTATGAGATTATTGTGTGGTGGGTATAAGTGTACTTGTGGACAGGCTGTAGCATGCATTGTCAAACACGCTTACATTGGCACATTCTCATAGGCAATTTAAGAAAAAAGAAAGTCACCTCTTTTTTTTGATCTTGCAAGAGCCACTCAGTCCTCAATGGACGAAAGCCCACTGAATAATATACACAGTCTATGTTAAGCGGAATTGGAATAAAAGAGGCATTTGCTCAGGTGTCATCAGTAAACTGTGGTAGTGATGCTCTAATTCAAGATAGACGCCTGCCTTCGTCTCGCCTAATAAATTCCCATTTGAAAGAGTATTTACATAGCTGATGTGCATTCTCATCTTAAGTTCTAGCCATGAACAGCCACTTTGCTCTAGTGCATTGCATATCGGAAGCTTGCGCCGTTTCATTTCTTAATTTATATCGCGGCCACATTGAATTCGCGCAACGATGATTGAACGGTTTTCTGAGTGTGAATGGAAACAGCGATAAGCATGAAATACATTTTCTGGTGCAGTCACTATTTTCTTCTGATCGAGGGGTAGCACGTGGGCTAACGCTTTTAATTTATTTTTATGCTTGGATGAACGGCTAGACCGGACGAAACAAATTGCGCGCGCGAGGGTAACTTCAGTGGGCTTTGAGTGCTGCCCGATTGATCCCTGTTCACGTCATGCACGCCCTACACAAGGAACCTTCATGTTAGCGAAGCCTAGTACACTTATCACTTTAACGTGAAATAACGATTTTTTTTCGAGCTTTGAGATTTACTCACTCCACTATGAACGAAAATTTAGCGGAGGCAGAGGAATGGCAAGCCGCCGGCGCCGCTAAGCTGGGACCGCTGGCCGCGGCGCCCTCTATCTGCTCGCAGCAGAGCTACTCGGTGCGCCCGCGCGCGGCCGAACATAATCTGGACGCTCGCTCGCGCGCAGTGTCAACACCTAAATATTTTTCCACCGTGGTTTCGGCGCCCGGATGGGATGGCCCCGCGTGGTTCCTTCCACCAACGAGCTGGCTGCGTTTGAGCAACGGCGCCGCGAACTCGCTCGTGAAAGGATTCGTCGTCGACGTCCCGATTCTAGCGTGAGGGCTTCCGAAGCCCAGGCGAAACGTCAGCGAAGAGCCGCGGACCCCGAGTTGCGGGAGCGCGATGTTGAGGCCAAACGTCAACGAAGAGCCGCCGACGCTGAGTTTAGGGCAAACAGCGTCGTCTTGCCACAAGCTTCACTAACCTCCATTTTCTCGACAAGGGAAGAGCTGGTGATTTTTTTCGCATCAGTTATGATGAATCCGTTCCGACTTAATCAACATGCAGTCGTTATATTGCGCGGTTCTTTTCATTTCATCTATTATCACCTTGAAGGCCCTAAACCGGGCCTTCAAGGTCGGCTCAATCTCGCTTAATCTCGCAAGACAGGCTAAGTACTTACCGACTGAACCACTTGGAACATTTGACGGCAAAGTCAAGGACAGCTCCGCAGACTCCGATGAGCGCGAAGCCCAACCACATGTCGACGTGCCCACCAATGTAGATCATCAAATCTTCCATCTGGCGGGAAAGAAAGAGGCTTTTAGCCAAATTATTATTCGGTTATGCTAAAACGGCCTGAAGAAGCCGGTTGCTAAACGACTAAAACTAAGGGGCTGGTTGCTCCGTGCAGAACTGCATCTGAACAGAACCGAACCGAAAACCGTGCCCGAACCACAATTTCGGCCAGAACTGAGCTTGAACAAATTTGAACACGGCTGAATATTTTGGAACACAGCTGAATATTTTGGTACAGTCGACCTTGCGACCCTCTTCTGCATATCCTTCTTCTTGTAATCCTACTTCGAAAAAAATGAATAAATGTTTGGTTGATTTGATTATTTGAATCCCAAAAACTCTTCATCTAAGAAACAGTGACCGGTTCGCAAGGAAATGATTCAAATATATAAGGCGACAGGGGTAATATAAAATTGGCTATTCATCAAAATAACTATTTCTTAGAACAACAGATTGATGAGCATGTTGGTCATGGTATAAAAAGTAAAGCGTACACAACATGAACACACACACACGCAAATGAGAAAAAAAGACAATGCTAGCTATCAATTGAAAGATCGCACAGTGGTGGAAGATACAAAAACTATATGAATCTGCCCATCAGAGGCTGAATGTGTGTTTAGTCAGGACCTGTTATATGGGAAGTTCCAAGTGAATCGCAAGCCACATTGCGGTGCACAAATGTGCATTTATGGAAAATAAACAGCACATTAATAGAATACATATGTATGTATTCAGGTGCCATTCAGGTGCCATATTCAGGTGCCATTATGCCATGGCATAATTTTATTGCGATAGCAATTATAGGGACACCCCAAAGCGGATTTCTGCCGTCGGCGTCGCCGTCGCCGTGTGGTTCCGTGTGACGTCAACGGCGATGAAATCGTCGCCGATGATAAGTGGTTCTTGAGGGAAAGGGAAAGGTTGGCGCTATCTTCTGCAGCCCTTGAGGGAGCACGGCTCAGCGCCAAACGTCGCCGCGCGCCGTATGCTGTACGTGCGAGTGAAAGGGCGCGAGGGACGCACGCTTTCACGGGGAGCGAACGCACAGCGGAGAACAAACGCGCGTTCTGCGCCGTGCTCCATGAAGGGCTGCAGAATTAAGTGTCTCTTTCCTCCTTTACAATCAGCATATATAGAGAGCAAACGCGACTTCCGTCGCGCGAAAGGCCGTGGGGGGACGGGAGGGAGGGAGGGGAGGCGACGTTTAGCTGCGGCACCAAATGCCTATTTATATAAAAACGTTGCGAGGCGAGAAGGTGGTAAAGACTTCCGATGCTGCTCGACGAGTATCCCGTTCTGATCTCGTTGAAAACCTCCGAGCAGCCCCAAGAGGCACCGGCAACAGTTACCAAAGCCGCGTGCGTTCGGTGCGAACGCGGGCAAAACGCCAACGGTGTCGACAACAGTTCTGCGCGTTGCTGGTGCTGCTGCATGTGAAAGTTTATACAGCTTATAAATTTACTATTCTTACTCTGTATAGCTCTCTACTAAGTTGCTATCGCAATTGATGTTTCGCCTTTCGGGAGAAACTGCGACATTTTTTAATGCGATAGCAATTATATGGACACTCAGAGGATTTCTGCCGTCGGCGGCGCCGTCGCCGTGAGGTTCCGTATGACGTCAACGGCGATGAAATTGTCGCCGCGATGATAAGTGGTTCTTGAGGGAAAGGGAAAGGTTGGCCGCGCGCCGGACGCTGTATGTGCGAGTGAAAGGGTGCGAGGGACGCTCGCTTTCACGGGGAGCGAACGCACAGCGGAGAACAAACGCGCGTTCTGCTCCGTGCTCCCTGAAGGGTTAAAGCATAGAGTTTCTCACTAGATTATCTAGAGGGAAAACTGGAACTGCTGCGCTGTGGTATCCATGGGAAGGCCGGTATATTGTGACCAGCGTTAATCTAGTAACGTTGATTGTGACTTCGGATTGGCATCGTCCTTGGAGAGCCAGAACGCCTTGAAGACGCGCCTGGCTTGAAGACGCGCCTGGCTGAAGACGCGCCGTTCTGACTGTCAGAATGATTCATTTCCTGCTAAAACAGCAAGTAAAAAACTGCTTTACCTTTATTATTACACAAAAACATGTTTTGTTTAATTTTGAGAACTTAACTATTGGATGGGCAATTATATGAAAGTAAAAAGTATAAGCTGGCCGCTAAAGTTGGAGGGCAGACGACAAGATTCTCGCTCGCTTTGAAACAACTTGTCGTCTGTTCTTGCTTTTCTTCACTTGTCCTGCATTGTAGGTGAGCAAACTTTATTGAGAGATGTAATATGGGTGAATGAAAGCCTTTTATGTAGATTTTACTTTAAGAACATATTATTTGTGTAGCGATATCCACGTTTTAGACGAAGCCTCGTTCAACACCAGCCAACACAAGCCTCGCAGACACATATCCCGTCATTCCCATGAGGGCACGGCGCCCTTTAAGAAACTGGCATAGACGGTGGCGCCAGTTTACCCTCTAGGTGAGAAAGTCTATGGTGAGAAAGTCGCCAGTGTACTCGGAGAGAAAGTCTATGGGCTGCAGAATTAAGCGTCTCTTTCCTTGTTTACAATCACCATATATATATATATATATATATATATATATAGAGAGAGAGAGAGATGATGATGATAAGTGGTTCTTGAGGGAAAGGGAAAGGTTGGCGCTATCTTCTGCAGCCCTTGAGGGAGCACGGCTCAGCGCCAGAGAGAGAAAGAGAGAGAGCAAACGCGACTTCTTCCGTCGCGCGAAAGGCCGTAGGGGGACGGGAGGGAGGGAGGGGAGGCGACGTTTAGCTGCGGCACCAAATGCGTATTTATATAAAAAAATGTGGTTGATCCCTCTTATATAGGAATCGGTATAGAACACGAAAGTGAAACGTGTCTTCACAGAAGTAGTGTAATGTTTATTGCACATTGATATATAATGTCTATTGGTGTTTTGTGGCTAAAGCGCCCTTAGGCGTTGATGCACCCACGCTGACGCCTGGTGGCACGTCTCCTCCATCACGACTACCAACGTCGATGACCATGAGCAACCGTCGTGCATATGGAAGCTGCACTACGCTGCACACGCTAGCACAACGCGAAAGACGAAGCACGTAACTGACACACTAATACAACGCGCAAGACAAAGCACGTAACTGAATCGTCACCGAGTCAAATCAGCGCGTACAGCGCGTCGTAATTGCAGCCTCCGCGATCAACTTCAGAAACATTTTCAGAGCTAATTGCGGAGGCCACGCTCCGCTGTGCTGAGTACGGTGAACGCCACCTAGGTGGCGTTGGTAGTGCTTCTTGATGCCAGCGTCCCTTCGAATGCTGGCATCGAGGCGTCGTAGTGCTGAGACCACCGAAGCGTTCACTGTCGGTGCGCGTTAGTGTCATAATGCAGTACTTCTCTTTTCTGCTCGTAGGCGGCGGCACCGCCCCGAGCAAGAGCGCGGGTACACGGAGGAGTGTTAGATCAATGCCTCCTAAAAAAACAATGCCTGGGACGTCGCTTGCTTTGCCATTGGAGGTACGCTGCCGTGCGTTGCGAGCTAGCGCCGCGTGTTGGCGCTAGCGACTGTACTGCCGGAGTGACGCTGTCGGCAACGCTGTGTCGGCGCAGCTGACTACGTTACAGAAAGTACGCTACAGTGGCCAGAATCACTGTAACTATACGCGTTGTGCAGGCGGTTGCTTGCGCGCTCGTGGCGTGCATTTGAGGTGCGGCGTAGAGCGCGCGCCTGCTGCGTGACAAAATTTTTCTTCGAAGGAAGACCAGCTCTGGGCCGTCCGGCAGAAGATGCCGGCCGAGTCCAAGTCCTAGCTTTTTTATAAGCTTTTTTCGGCCGTCTTTCGACAATGCCGTGTAATGAGTTTTGAAGTTTTGAGCATTACAGTCACTTGGCAGATTTTCGAAGAGTTAAAACTTTGTAAAGATTGGTAAAATCGTGGTAAAAAAATGCGTGGCGAAATCGTGGAAAAAAAAATGCGTGGCGAAGAGAGCTACGCTCAAAATTTATCTCGTCATTAACTCCTGTACAGCGCCGCGTCGCTAGCGCGTTGGAGATAAGAACGCTGGCATTCTTTCTGCCGACGGTCAACCGTGCATGCTGTGTTCGCCGCTGCCGAATAGTTTCGCCAGAAGCTCGCTTATGGACACAAGTTCGTCCAAATAAAGGCTACTGTTATCCCAAGTCACCTCCTCTCTTTGTCAACTGACAAAGACCGCCACTTCAACGCGACAATATGTAGCATGAATGTCGTCTGGTGAAGCAAAGGTCACGGTAGGCAAGGGCGGGTGTGCGTCGTCTGCTCGAGTTACCATGGCACGGCGACGCGCCGCCGCCGCAGGTGTGTTGCAAGCGTTCGCCGCGAGAGGATCTAGGGGTTGTACTATGTGGAGAGGAGGAAAACGGAAAGGGTAGGGCGCCGCGTCTCCGGCTCACGTCCCAGGCATAGTTTTTTTTTAGGAGGCATTGGTTAGATATATAAGGCGCGTCTGTGTAGCTCTCCGCAAATGCGTTTGTGGCGCAATGGGTTAAACGCTCGGCGATCTATCGTCGCGGACCGAGAGGTCGTGGGTTCGATTTCCAAATTTTGCATGTTTGTGGAACTTTTTCTTCTGGTTTCTTTCTTTGTATTATGTTCTATGACGTATTTCCGTGACGGAAATACGTCAGTGAAGTCTTGGTGGACCCCGGCATAAAACACTTTCGTGTTAAAAAGTTGTCGCAGTTTCACCTGAAAGGCGAAGCATCAATTGCGATAGCAAATTTGTAGAGAGCTATACGGAGTAATGATATTAGCTTTATCAGCTGTATAAACTTGGACATGCAGCAGCACCGGCAACACGCAGAACTATTGTCGACGCCGTCGGCGTTTTGCCCGCGTTCGCTCAAAATGCGTGCGGCGTTGGTGACTGTTGCCGGAGCCTCTGATATAAATAGGCACTTGGTGCCGCAGCTAAACGTCGCCTCCCTTCCCTTCCCTCCCCCTCCCCCTCTACCACGGCCTCTCGCGCGTCGGAAGAAGGCGCGTTTGCTCTACATATATGGTGATTGTAAAGGAGGAAAGAGACGCTTACTTCTGCAGCCCTTAAGCGAGCACGGCGCAGAACGCGCGTTTGTTCTCCGCCGTGCGATCACTCCCCGTGAAAGCGCGCGCCCCTCGCGCCCTTTCACTCGCACATACAGCGTTCGGCGCGCGGCGACAATTTCTTCTCCAAATGACGTCATACGGAACCTCACGGCGACGGCGACGCCGACGGCAGAAATCTGCTTTTGAGTGTCCATATAATTGCTATCGCAATAAAACGCTGCGACGCGAGAAGGGTGTAAAAGCTTACAACGCTGCTCGACGAGTTTCCCGTTCTGATGTCGTCAAAAACCTCCGAGCCGCCCCCAGAGGACCTGGCAACAGTCACCAACGCAGCGCGCGTTCGGTGGAACGCGGGCAAAACGGCGATGGCGTCTACAGCAGTTTTGCGCGCTGCTGATACTGCTGAATGTCCAAGTTTATACAGCTGATAAAATAACTATCCTTACTCCCTATAGCTCTCTATAGTAAGTTGCTATCGCAATTGATGCTTCGCCTTTCGTGTGAAACTGCGACATTTTCTTTCTTTTTGTCTCCCTTGAAACTGCTCTAGGGAGAGAGAGAGAGGAAGGAGGAAGGAATGCAGGGAGGTTAACCTAAAGCCCCTGGGAAAAAAACTCAAGTAGCGCCATTCGTGTCAATGTGCAGGCACCTCCTCTCAAGAGCGTTCTGTAGATTGTAAACCAAGTTAGTTGAGGTGCGAAGCTCGTCGAGTGTCAACGTTACTAGATGAAAGAGGTAATCTAGTAACGCTGGTCGAGTGTGGCGCTTGGTCACTAAGATGGGCTCGTGCCCGCTAGGGCACAGCAGGGCGGTGCGGTTCGCAGTGGTGTATTGGGAGAGGTTCGAGAGAAGGAAAAATGCGAAAAGGTAACGTTGAGTACGGTAATGGAATGTATGTAGAAACAAGGGGAGTGATTTGTCTCGTGCCTAAAAGTGTAAAAATATGCGGTATTCAATCAGTAAATAAACAGAAGTGCTCGCATTGTGTTTAGATGCATGACATCTCCTGAGCGTTGGCCCCTGGAAAAGAAAGGTACTCTTAGGCTCTTCAAACTAAGAAGTTTATGCCGATAGTACGGTTACGACTTGTTCAGTATTTTAGGGGTACACCGTGTCATGGAAGTGCTTGACAGAAGATTTATCTCAATGAAACGCTTGTACTGGGAAAAAAAATGTGGTTGATCCCTCTTATATAGGAATCGGTATAGAACACGAAAGTGAAACGTGTCTTCACAGAAGTAGTGTAATGTTTATTGCACATTGATATATAATGTCTATTGGTGTTTTGTGGCTAAAGCGCCCTTAGGCGTTGATGCACCCACGCTGACGCCTGGTGGCACGTCTCCTCCATCACGACTACCAACGTCGATGACCATGAGCAACCGTCGTGCATATGGAAGCTGCACTACGCTGCACACGCTAGCACAACGCGAAAGACGAAGCACGTAACTGACACACTAATACAACGCGCAAGACAAAGCACGTAACTGAATCGTCACCGAGTCAAATCAGCGCGTACAGCGCGTCGTAATTGCAGCCTCCGCGATCAACTTCAGAAACATTTTCAGAGCTAATTGCGGAGGCCACGCTCCGCTGTGCTGAGTACGGTGAACGCCACCTAGGTGGCGTTGGTAGTGCTTCTTGATGCCAGCGTCCCTTCGAATGCTGGCATCGAGGCGTCGTAGTGCTGAGACCACCGAAGCGTTCACTGTCGGTGCGCGTTAGTGTCATAATGCAGTACTTCTCTTTTCTGCTCGTAGGCGGCGGCACCGCCCCGAGCAAGAGCGCGGGTACACGGAGGAGTGTTAGATCAATGCCTCCTAAAAAAACAATGCCTGGGACGTCGCTTGCTTTGCCATTGGAGGTACGCTGCCGTGCGTTGCGAGCTAGCGCCGCGTGTTGGCGCTAGCGACTGTACTGCCGGAGTGACGCTGTCGGCAACGCTGTGTCGGCGCAGCTGACTACGTTACAGAAAGTACGCTACAGTGGCCAGAATCACTGTAACTATACGCGTTGTGCAGGCGGTTGCTTGCGCGCTCGTGGCGTGCATTTGAGGTGCGGCGTAGAGCGCGCGCCTGCTGCGTGACAAAATTTTTCTTCGAAGGAAGACCAGCTCTGGGCCGTCCGGCAGAAGATGCCGGCCGAGTCCAAGTCCTAGCTTTTTAACACGAAAGTGTTTTATGCCGGGGTCCACCAAGACTTCACTGACGTATTTCCGTCACGGAAATACGTCATAGAACATAATACAAAGAAAGAAACCAGAAGAAAAAGTTCCACAAACATGCAAAATTTGGAAATCGAACCCACGACCTCTCGGTCCGCGACGATAGATCGCCGAGCGTTTAACCCATTGCGCCACAAACGCATTTGCGGAGAGCTACACAGACGCGCCTTATATATCTAACCAATGCCTCCTAAAAAAAAAACTATGCCTGGGACGTGAGCCGGAGACGCGGCGCCCTACCCTTTCCGTTTTCCTCCTCTCCACATAGTACAACCCCTAGATCCTCTCGCGGCGAACGCTTGCAACACACCTGCGGCGGCGGCGCGTCGCCGTGCCATGGTAACTCGAGCAGACGACGCACACCCGCCCTTGCCTACCGTGACCTTTGCTTCACCAGACGACATTCATGCTACATATTGTCGCGTTGAAGTGGCGGTCTTTGTCAGTTGACAAAGAGAGGAGGTGACTTGGGATAACAGTAGCCTTTATTTGGACGAACTTGTGTCCATAAGCGAGCTTCTGGCGAAACTATTCGGCAGCGGCGAACACAGCATGCACGGTTGACCGTCGGCAGAAAGAATGCCAGCGTTCTTATCTCCAACGCGCTAGCGACGCGGCGCTGTACAGGAGTTAATGACGAGATAAATTTTGAGCGTAGCTCTCTTCGCCACGCATTTTTTTTTCCACGATTTCGCCACGCATTTTTTTACCACGATTTTACCAATCTTTACAAAGTTTTAACTCTTCTTCGAAAATCTGCCAAGTGACTGTAATGCTCAAAACTTCAAAACTCATTACACGGCATTGTCGAAAGACGGCCGAAAAAAGCTTATAAAAAAGCTAGGACTTGGACTCGGCCGGCATCTTCTGCCGGACGGCCCAGAGCTGGTCTTCCTTCGAAGAAAAATTTTGTCACGCAGCAGGCGCGCGCTCTACGCCGCACCTCAAATGCACGCCACGAGCGCGCAAGCAACCGCCTGCACAACGCGTATAGTTACAGTGATTCTGGCCACTGTAGCGTACTTTCTGTAACGTAGTCAGCTGCGCCGACACAGCGTTGCCGACAGCGTCACTCCGGCAGTACAGTCGCTAGCGCCAACACGCGGCGCTAGCTCGCAACGCACGGCAGCGTACCTCCAATGGCAAAGCAAGCGACGTCCCAGGCATTGTTTTTTTAGGAGGCATTGATCTAACACTCCTCCGTGTACCCGCGCTCTTGCTCGGGGCGGTGCCGCCGCCTACGAGCAGAAAAGAGAAGTACTGCATTATGACACTAACGCGCACCGACAGTGAACGCTTCGGTGGTCTCAGCACTACGACGCCTCGATGCCAGCATTCGAAGGGACGCTGGCATCAAGAAGCACTACCAACGCCACCTAGGTGGCGTTCACCGTACTCAGCACAGCGGAGCGTGGCCTCCGCAATTAGCTCTGAAAATGTTTCTGAAGTTGATCGCGGAGGCTGCAATTACGACGCGCTGTACGCGCTGATTTGACTCGGTGACGATTCAGTTACGTGCTTTGTCTTGCGCGTTGTATTAGTGTGTCAGTTACGTGCTTCGTCTTTCGCGTTGTGCTAGCGTGTGCAGCGTAGTGCAGCTTCCATATGCACGACGGTTGCTCATGGTCATCGACGTTGGTAGTCGTGATGGAGGAGACGTGCCACCAGGCGTCAGCGTGGGTGCATCAACGCCTAAGGGCGCTTTAGCCACAAAACACCAATAGACATTATATATCAATGTGCAATAAACATTACACTACTTCTGTGAAGACACGTTTCACTTTCGTGTTCTATACCGATTCCTATATAAGAGGGATCAACCACATTTTTTTATAAGCTTTTTTCGGCCGTCTTTCGACAATGCCGTGTAATGAGTTTTGAAGTTTTGAGCATTACAGTCACTTGGCAGATTTTCGAAGAGTTAAAACTTTGTAAAGATTGGTAAAATCGTGGTAAAAAAATGCGTGGCGAAATCGTGGAAAAAAAAATGCGTGGCGAAGAGAGCTACGCTCAAAATTTATCTCGTCATTAACTCCTGTACAGCGCCGCGTCGCTAGCGCGTTGGAGATAAGAACGCTGGCATTCTTTCTGCCGACGGTCAACCGTGCATGCTGTGTTCGCCGCTGCCGAATAGTTTCGCCAGAAGCTCGCTTATGGACACAAGTTCGTCCAAATAAAGGCTACTGTTATCCCAAGTCACCTCCTCTCTTTGTCAACTGACAAAGACCGCCACTTCAACGCGACAATATGTAGCATGAATGTCGTCTGGTGAAGCAAAGGTCACGGTAGGCAAGGGCGGGTGTGCGTCGTCTGCTCGAGTTACCATGGCACGGCGACGCGCCGCCGCCGCAGGTGTGTTGCAAGCGTTCGCCGCGAGAGGATCTAGGGGTTGTACTATGTGGAGAGGAGGAAAACGGAAAGGGTAGGGCGCCGCGTCTCCGGCTCACGTCCCAGGCATAGTTTTTTTTAGGAGGCATTGGTTAGATATATAAGGCGCGTCTGTGTAGCTCTCCGCAAATGCGTTTGTGGCGCAATGGGTTAAACGCTCGGCGATCTATCGTCGCGGACCGAGAGGTCGTGGGTTCGATTTCCAAATTTTGCATGTTTGTGGAACTTTTTCTTCTGGTTTCTTTCTTTGTATTATGTTCTATGACGTATTTCCGTGACGGAAATACGTCAGTGAAGTCTTGGTGGACCCCGGCATAAAACACTTTCGTGTTAAAAATTGTCGCAGTTTCACCTGAAAGGCGAAGCATCAATTGCGATAGCAAACTTGTAGAGAGCTATGCGGAGTAATGATAGCAGCTTTATCAGCTGTATAAACTTGGACATGCAGCAGCACCGGCAACACGCAGAACTGTAGTCGACGCCGTCGGCGTTTTGCCCGCGTTCGCACAAAATGCGTGCGGCGTTGGTGACTGTTGCCGGAGCCTCTGATGTAAATAGGCACTTGGTGCCGCAGCTAAACGTCGGCTCCCTTCCGTCCCCCCCCCCCACGGCCTTTCGCGTGTCGGAAGAAGGCGCGTTTGATCTACATATATTATGATTGTAAAGGAGGAAAGAGACGCCTACTTCTGCAGCCCTTAAGGGAGCACGGCGCAGAACGCGCGTTTGTTCTCCGCCGTGGGTTCACTCTCCGTGAAAGCGCGCGTCCCTCGCGCCCTTTCACTCGCACATACAGCGTTCGGCGGCGCGCGGCGACGGTTTTCGCCCTGACTGTCGAAGAGAGAGGTTGTGTTGCGTCTCGCTCCGACGACCTCGCCTCGCCAGTCGCGCCTAGCTCTTCTCCCGTGCGGTCGTGCCTGCACATCGCCCCGGCGTGTGCTGCACGAGCCGCGTGGCTCACCATCGTCGGCGACGTCACCTGCAGCCGTGCACGATTTGCGCGTCCCAACGCGCAACCCTGTGTGTTCCCTGCGGGCTTGCATCGTGCGACGAGTGGATTTGCTTCAGTGTTGTGCTCCGCGAGTGGCGTTCCCAACCCGACATCTGTGCCGCGTCCCCGGCTGTGCCGCCTCGTGCGCGCATCGCGTGGTCGGTGCTGTGCGCGCGACGTGCGTGTAGTGTGTTTGCCCCCTGTGACGCGCGGTTCGCGTGTTGACTGCGGAGCCGAACGGCATGGAGGGCTTCCGCAGGCCAGGAGAGCGCCCGCCGCGCGCGGGCCATCGTCGAAGTGCGAGCGCGTCTCTCGCGACCTTTGTGCCCGTGACGCTACAAGCGTCGCGTGAGCGAGGCGAACTAGAGGTGCGCGCCGCCGAGATCGTGGACGCGTGGATAAAGAAACAGGCCACCTCCACCCAAGCAGCTGCCGCCGCGGCCGCGCCCGCCGTCACCGAGACACACGTGGCGCCGGCTAAACCTTCCCCGCAAGCGAGCCTTCCCCCCTCGGAGCAGGACGCCGCCATTGCTGCCATGGCGAGCACCCCGCTGCCCCCATCCGACGACGAGGAGGCCATGGACTCCTCCTCCTCGCGCAAACGCATGCGCGAAGCAGAGAGCGAGGAGGAGGAGCAAACCGGTCGCCGCAGGCTGCCGCCGCCGACCGCCCCACCTTGCCCGGAGAGCAGGGACGACGGCGACGCCATCTCCCGGCGCCCGAGGGACTCAGCCGCCTCCTCGTCATCGCCCGCGGCACGAGATGGCGCCCCCGCCGATCCGCCGGCTGCGCCGGCTCTCCTGCTGATGATGATGATGATGATGATTTGTGGCTAATGAACCCTTTGTAACGGGTGGACTCAATATATTAGTGTCCTAGCCAAAAGAAAAAAACAGAAAAAAAGAAAGAAAAAACAGTCTATACCACATAGGAGTTATGTCACACCCGGCACCGTTCGCGATTGTTTTACCGCTCTCCACCACCGCTCTAGGCGAGCTTTAGTTGTGGCTACGCCCTCGAAGCAGCGGCCACCTTCAGCGTCGAGAAATCCGAGGGCCTGCGGCATGGTGGTGCCCTCTTTTGGGGTGGGAGACAACTTCGCACAGTTAAGGACCAAATGCTCCGCCGTCTCCCGCTCGCTACCGCATACCCTGCACACAGCGGCCTGCACCTCGGGGGCGCAGTCAAACCGGCTGCGGTAGTCAAGAGTTCGGAGTGCGCCCGCACGCGCCTCGAATAGGAGGGCGCTGCCACCACTGTTGTCGTAGATCGGCTCCGGTGTGATGGTCCCCTTGTTGTCGCAGTACAGGCGGAGCGTCGTCTTCGAGGCCATAGCCGATTTCCACAGCTCTCGCTCTGTCTCACGCACATGGTCCTGAACTCCTTTAGCCGTCTCACACCTGGCTCCTCCGGTTTCCGGATAGTTCAAGAGGCCATATTTTCGCCTCAGGAACTGGACACGCGCCCTCCATTGTGTCTGGATGCCTTTAAGGTAGACGTACCTAAACACCCTGCGCGCCCACCTACCGTCATCCATGTTGCGCAGACGGCACTCAAACGCAATTTTGCTCTTGGCCTCTCGAGCCTCGAAGGAGGACCAGCCGACATCACCCTGGATGGCCTCTACGGCAACTCGGCCATGGCAGCCCAGGGCCAGGCGGCCTACCTCTCGCTGCCCACGTTCTAGCCAATCACGGGTTGGTGCCGTCAGGCATATGGTTGAGTTCGCGAAGGTCAGTGCTCCTCTCGACCACCAGCGCCGCCCCTCGGACGCCCGGCGAGTCGTCCGCTGCCTCCTTCGCGCTCTCACCGAGGGAGGGCGCGCGCATCAACACGGTCGCTCCTCCGGCTGCCGGTGAGGCTGGCGCGAGCTCTCCTGCGTCGTCTGCTACGGCGGATGCTCGTGACGCGCCCGAGTCTGTGCCGTTGGGGCTCGCGCACGATCCCCGAGCAGACAGAGCCCCAGCCGGTCCGACGCAGCACGGCCTCGCCCACCCAGCGGCGAGGTTCCTGAAGGATCCCCCCCACCACACTCTACCGAGGCAGGAGGGGAAAAACAAGAAGCAGAAGAAGGCGGGGAAAAGCTCTGCACCCAAACAGGCTTCCCCCCCTGCTGCCCCTCCGGCCCCGACGCCCACTCTGGAGGGCTCCGGCACACCCACAGCAAAGGCTGCTGCACAGGAGGCCCCAACCACCCATGCACCACCAGCTGAGGGCTTCCAGCTGGTGCTGTCCAAGGCCGATCGCCGCCGCGCAAGGGCACCAGTGAGTGCTGCCATCCCGGTGAACCCCGCGGTCATTGGCACGGCCCTCTTCCGCCCATCTGTGGTGGGTGGCACTTTCAGAGGAGCACCACGCCTCTCTCTTGCGGCGGTGCTCTCAGCGCGGCCAGGTGTTGCCGCTGTGAGAGTCAATCACAGGCGCAACATCGTGGCCGCCGACGCCACCACCCAGAGGTGCTTGGAGGAGCTGCTGGCCACCACGGAACTCCGGGGAATACCGGTGACTGCCCGGCAGCCTGCCGAGCGAGGCAGGAGCACTGGTTTTGTCCACGGCGCCGACGGCATCCCCGCAGACGCGGACCTGCTGGGGGCCATCGAGTCGGGAGTCCCAGTGCTGGCTGCTACCAGGGAGGCCAACACCATCACCATCCGGTTCGCGGGGCCGGTCCCCCCTGAGCATGTGAGCCTCTACAAGCTCCGGTTCAGGGTGCGACCGTCCAGACCGCGTCCACTGCAGTGCCAGCAGTGTGGCCGCTTTGGGCACGTGGCTGCCTCCTGCGACTCGCCATCCAGCTGCCGTCATTGTGGGAGGTCTCACGAGCAGGGTGACAGCTGCCCCAACGCGGCCCACTGCCGCAACTGCGGTGGCCACCACCCCGCAAATACTCCTGCCTGCCCCAGGTGGCAGGAGGAACGCAGGGTGGCCACCATCTTGGCAACAGCGCCTGCTCCCCTCTCCCGCCGGGCAGTCCGCGCTGGTGTCCGGGAGGAGAACCTGCGGGCCAAGGCCACCTCAACGCCTGTGCAAGGCCTGTCTTATGCACAGGCACTGGCCGGCCTCCCACAGGCGCCCCAGCAGAAGGCAGCCCCCCCCGGACGGCCACCCACACCGGCCCCACGGAAGCAGCGACGCCAGCCGCCAGCCACCCCTGGGAGCGAGCCCACCACAGCCCCAGCATCACTGGCAATGCCTGGCCCGGACCCTCGGGACCAGATCATTGCCAGCCTGCAGCTCGCCCTGAAGGCCATCGGGGAGATGCTGCCTGCCGAGAGCCCCCTCCGAGCCATCTGCCTGCAGGCAGTGGCAGTCCCGACCACAGTCAACCAGCATGGCTGATCCCTCACCAGCCACAGCTGGGAAATGCCGTCGCCGCCCGAGTGTTCTCCAATGGAACACCAACTCACTGCGGCGGCGGCATGCAGAGCTGTGCGCGCACCTCCTGCGGTGTGATTTCGACGTCCTCGCACTGCAGGAGGTGTACACTGTGGCCGAGGACCTGCGGCTGCCGGGATACACGGGCTACTCTGGCGCCACCACCTGCTCGACGCAGAGCTGCACGGACGCTCCCTGCCTGCAGGGTGCCCACAAGAAGGGGAAGCCGAGGACTGCCATCTACGTCCGCAGCAGCCTGGCCCACTCGGTGACCCCAGTCTCGGACGTCGTAGGCGGCGCCATGGAGTGCTGTGCTGTCACGGTACGCCTTGACAGACAGGACACGACTGTGGCGAGCGTCTACGTTCGTCCTGGACAACAGTGGGACCCCTCCAGCCTGGTGCGGCTTGCAGCACGCCTCGGCGGACATGCAGTCCTGTGCGGTGACTTCAACGCCCACCACACCGACTGGGGCAGCCGCAGGTGCACCCGCCGAGGCAGGGACCTCTGCAACGCCATCAGCCGAGCAGGCCTGGTGGTACTCAACAAAGGAGGACCCACGTACGTCCGCCGTGGGGTGAGCACAGCCATCGACCTCTCCCTCACCACCGAGCAGCGCTCCTATGACTGGGCTACAACTCCCGACACTTGGGGATCTGATCACTTCCCCATCTTGATCACCCCCGGGTGTGGGAGAAGGCCGAGGTCACGAACATACCACGTCACAGACTGGTCCCTGTTCAGGAAGCGCTGCAGTGAGTTGGAAGATGGCTGTGACCTCCTGAGTGCCATCATGGAGTGCGCCCAGGCAGCCACAGTCCAGTGCTCTGCTCTGCCCGATACTCCTGCCCCGGATCTGCTCCTGCTCAACCTCCGTGCGTCCAGGCGACGCGTGGAGCGCCGAGCAATCCGGACGGGCAATGCAGAGCACTGGACCGAATACAGGAGAGCGGATGCCCGCTGCAGACGACAGGCCAGGCGCAGAAGGAGCCAGAGCTGGGGGAGCCTCTGCGCCACCATCGAGAACCGCTCCAAGGGCCCCCTGGCCTGGCGCCTCCTAAAGTCCCTGACCGGCAGGAAGGTCAACCGCCACCCCGTCCTCGCGGTGGCTATCTCGCTGGGCATCAGCGAGGCGGCCCTGGCGGAGTTGCTAGCGGACCACTTCGCCCCCCCGGCTGCCCTCGCTGCGGCCATCCTGCCGGTCGGACTTCCCCCTGCCAATCCGCCTACCTGCCTGCTGGAGCTGCATCCGGAGTGGGCGACCAGCCAGATCGCGGCCATCTGCCAGGACCCACTGACTCTCCACGAGCTGCAGATGGCCCTGAGGAGGGGCAAGCGTCGCAGTGCACCGGGAGCAGACGGAGTGACACTCCAGATGCTCCGCAACCTGGCCACCAGTGAGCAACGACGCCTGCTCGACTGCTACAACAACATCTGGTGGTCAGGACAGGTGCCGGAGGCCTGGCGCACAGCCATCGTGGCCCCCATTCTGAAGAGCAATAAGCCGGCTAACGAGCTGTCCTCATACCGACCGGTCTCTCTCACCTCCGCTGCCTGCAAGGTGATGGAGGCCATTGCTCTGGCACGGCTCGAATGGGTGGCCCGCGCCTGCGGGTTCCTCGCGGACCAGCAGACAGGCTTCCGGCGCCGAAGGTGCACTGCGGACTCCATCGCAGACGTCGTCTCCACCCTGGAGGACGCCAGGGCCAGCGGAGACCTCGCCATGCTCCTCCTCATCGACGTCAAGGGGGCGTTCGATGGCCTCCCACATGCGGTCGTCCAGCAGGCTCTGGACCTCCTGGGCATTGGCGGCAACCTGCGGCGGTTCCTGTCATCGTTCCTGAACGACCGCACCCTCAGGGTCCGCGTGGGCCATGCAAGGAGCACTCCCCGTCCGGTCGCAGCAGGCGTACCACAAGGGTCAGTGGTGAGCCCGTTTCTCTTCAACCTCGCCCTGGCCCGGTTGCCTGCTGCACTGCCGACCGACCCTCACTACAAGGTGGAGTGCTCCATCTACGCGGATGACATCGCCCTGTGGGTGCGGGGACCGCCACAGTCAAGCCGCCACGTGTGCCTGGCCCTCCAGAGAGCCCTGGACACCACGGCCGCCTACCTGGGAAGCATCGGACTCTCGGTTTCGACGGGGAAGACGGTGGCCCTCCTCGTCCACCCGAGAGCAGCGGCACGGCGCTCAGCTCCCCGGCTGCAGCTGGAAGGCGTGCGCATCCCATGGAGTACGACTGTGTCGTACCTTGGGCTGCGCATCGACCACCGGCTAACCTGGCGACCGGCAGTCGGGGCCATGCAGACCCAGACCATCAGGGTCCGCAAGGCCGTGTCGCAGCTCCTTGCTCATGGAGAGGGCTGCTCGGTGAAGTGGGCCCTGCGGCTCTACGAGGCGGCGGCCACATCACGCCTGCGGTACGCCCTCCCGCTGGTGGCGCTGCCGCCACGCCGCCTCGAAAAGTTGGAGCTGCAGCACCGGGCGGCCATCCGACTCTGCCTGGGCGTCCCCCGGAGCTCCCAGATTGCCGCTACCCTTGCGGAGGCTGGAGCATGGCCCCTGTCGCTCCTCTTCCTGCAGCAGGGGCTGAGGCACGTCGACCGCCTCCACCATGCTCCTGATGGCAGAGGCCTGCTGCGTCGCCTCCAGTCCCGGCCTTCCCTCAAGGATGGGTCAGCTGTGCCGCCTCTACGAGGAGGTGGTTGGCAACCCACCGCCGAATGCGGTACAGCTGCCCCCACCGCAGAGGCCTCCTGTCCCCATCGCCACGGAGCTGCCCGGGATTTCGAAGAGGCGCTCACCCGCTTGCGCCCTGCAGCAGACGGCCGCCTGCCTCCTGGACGAGACCCTCGGAGACCACCTCCTGGTGTACGTCGACGGTTCGGTGGTACCGGACACCGGCTCTGCCACGGCGGCCTGCACGGCACCAGCCCTGCAGAAGAGCAGGCAGTGTCGACTGCCCAGACACGCCAGCTCGACTGCAGCGGAGGTGGCAGGCCTCCACCTGGGCCGTCGACCTACTCTCTGAGGAGCTTCCTGGGGTACCAGCGGCCATCCTCTGCGACTCCAGGGCAGCCCTCCTCGGCCTGCAGAGGCCAGAAAGCGCCAGCCTTGGAGTCGCACTGCTGTCTACCCCGGCTGACAGCGCTGCAGGACGCAGGCCACCCGGTGTCCCTGCACTGGATCCCCGCCCACGTAGGGATCCCGGGCAACGAGGCAGCCGACACCCTGGCGAAGGACGCCCACCACACCACTGTGCCCCTCAGTCGGGCCATGACGGAGGGCGACTTCACAGGACTGAGGCTGCGGCGACACCTGGCGACCCACCACCCAGACAAACGGGTGGCACTGGGATGCCCCCCACGACCACTCCTACAGCGAGGCCTGGCTCGCAGGGAGACCTCGCTCCTTCTCCGGCTCCGCATCGGCTGCAGCTGGACGGCAGCACGCAGCTACCGACTGGGACGAGCGACGTCCCCGGCCTGCAGCTCCTGCGGGGAGCCGGAGACGATCGAAACATCTCCTGCTGGCCTGCCCGGCGTACCTCCAGCAGCGGGGCCCACTCCTGCAGGAGTTCCGCCGCCTGGGCCTCCCTGTGGCAAGGAGGAAGATCTCCCTTCCCCGGCCGACACCACCTTTCTGCACTTCGAGGCGTCGTGGAGTTCCTTGACTCGTCAGGGCTCTCCGCACGCCTCTAAGGACATTTCTACAAGCGGGAAGGCCTCACGGCATCCCACTCACCCCGGGCCTGACCGGCCTG